>NC_058519.1:489564315-489864315 GCF_904849725.1 Hordeum vulgare subsp. vulgare
TGTCGCAAAGATGTTTCCGACAAGATCAAACAGTTGACTATGATGAGACTTTCTCACTCGTAGCGATGCTAAAAGTCTGTTAGAATTATGTTAGTAGTTGCTGCATTATTTATGAAATATTGCACGTAGGATGTCAAAACATTGTTTCCTCGACGGTTTCCTTGAGCAAACATTGTATGTGATACAACCAGGAGGTTTTGTCAATCCTAAAGATACTAGCAAGTATGCAAGCTCCAGTTATCCTTCAATGGACTGGTGCAAGCATCTCGGAGTTGGAATATACACTTTGATGAGATGATCAAAGATTTTGGGTTTGTACAAAGTTTGTGAGAAACTTGTATTTCCAAAGAAGTGAGTGGGAGCACTATAGAATTTCTGATAAGTATATGTGGTTGACATATTGTGGATCAGGAGTAATGTAGAATTTCTGTAAAGCATACAAGGTTGTTTGAAAGGAGTTTTCAAAGGAATACCTGGATTGAGCTACTTGAACGTTGAGCATCAAAGATCTATGGAGATAGATCAAAAGCACTTAATGGAAGTTTCAACAAGATGCATGCCTTGACAAGTTTTTGAAGGAGTTCAAAATAGATCAGCAAAGAAGGAGTTCTTGGTTGCGTTGTAAGGTGTGAATTTGAGTAAGACTCAAAACCCGACCACGGCAGAATAAAGAGAATAGACGCAGGTCGTCTTCTATGCCTTAGCCGTAGACTCTAAAGTATGCCATGCTGAGTACCGCACCTGATGTGTGACTTGCAGCAAGTCTGTTAAGAGGTACACAGAGTGATCCAGGATTGAATCACTGATCAGCGGTCAAAGTTATCCTTAGTAACTAAATAGACTAAGGAATTTTTTCTCGATTATGGAGGTGGTTAAAGAGTTCGTCGTAAAGGGTTGCGTCGATGCAAGCTTTGACACTAATCCGAATAACTATGAGTAGTGAAACGGATTCGTATAGTAGAGTAGATATTTGGAGCATTTCCGAATAGCACGTAGTAGCAGCATCTATAAGATGACATAAAGATTTGTAAAGAATGCACAGATCTGAAAGTTTGAGGACCGTTGACTAAAACCTCTCTCACAAGCAAGACGTGATCAGACCCCAGAACTATATGGGTGTTGGATTCGTTGAAATCACATGGTGATGTGAACTAGATTATTGACTCTAGTGCAAGTGGGAGACTGTTGGAAATATGCCATAGAGGCAATAATAAATTAGTTATTATTATATTTCTTTGTTCATGATAATCGTTTATTATCCATGCTATAATTGTATTGATTGGAAACACAGTGCATGTGTGGATACATAGACAAAACACTGTCCCTAGTAAGCCTCTAGTTGACTAGCTCGTTGATCAAAGATGGTCAAGGTTTCCTGACCATAGGCAAGTGTTGTCACTTGATAACGGGATCACATCGTTAGGAGAATCATGTGATGGACTAGACCCAAACTAATAAACGTAGCATATTGATCGTGTTATTTTGTTGCTACTGTTTTCTGTGTGTCAAGTATTTGTTCCTATGACCATGAGATCATATAACTCACTGACACCGGAGGAATGCTTTGTGTGTATCAAACGTCGCAATGTAACTGGGTGACTATAAAGATGCTCTACAGGTATCTCCGAAGGTGTTCGTTGAGTTAGTATGGATCGAGACTGGGATTTGTCACTCCGTGTGACGGAGAGGTATCTCGGGGCCCACTTGGTAATACAACATCACACACAAGCCCTGCAAGCAATGTGACTTAGTGTAAGTTGCGGGATCTTGTATTACGGAACGAGTAAAGAGACTTGCCGGTAAATGAGATTGAAATAGGTATGCGGATACTGATGATCGAATCTCGGGCAAGTAACATACCGAAGATCAAAGGGAATGACATACGGGATTATATGAATCCTTGGCACTGAGGTTCAAACGATAAGATCTTCGTAGAATATGTGGGATCCAATATGGGCATCCAGGTCCCGCTATTGGATATTGACCGAGGAGTCACTCGGGTCATGTCTACATAGTTCTCGAACCCGCAGGGTCTGCACACTTAAGGTTCGACGTTGTTTTATGCGTATTTGAGTTATATGGTTGGTTACCGAATGTTGTTCGGAGTCCCGGATGAGATCACGGACGTCACGAGGGTTTCTGGAATGGTCCGGAAACGAAGATTGATATATAGGATGACCTCATTTGATTATCGGAAGGTTTTCGGAGTTACCGGGAATGACGAATGGGTTTCGGGTGTTCACCGGGGGGGGGGGGCAACCCACCCCGGGGAAGCCCATAGGCCTTGGGGGTGGCGCACCAGCCCTTAGTGGGCTGGTGGGACAGCCCAAGAAGGCCCTATGCGCCATAGGAAGAAAATCAAAGAGAAAAGGAAAGAAAAAAAGAGGAGGTGGGAAAAGGGGGAAGGACTCCTCCTTCCAAACCTAGTTGGATTCGGTTTGGAAGGGGAGGACTCCCCCCTTGGCTCGGCCGACCCCCTTGAGGTTCCTTGGACCCCAAGGCAAGGCTCCCCTCTTCAGCCATATATACACAGGTTTTATGGCTGATTTGAGACAACTTTGCCACGGCAGCCCGACCACATATCTCCATTGTTTTTCCTCTAGATCGCGTTTCTGCGGAGCTCGGGCGGAGCCCTGCTGAGATTAGATCACCACCAACCTCCGAAGCGCCGTCACGCTTCCGGAGAACTCATCTACCTCTCCGTCTCTCTTGCTGGATCAAGAAGGCCGAGATCATCGTCGAGCTGTACGTGTGCTGAACGCGGAGGTGTCGTCCGTTCGGCACTAGATCGTGGGACGGATCGCGGGACGGTTCGCGGGGCGGATCGAGGGACGTGAGGACGTTCCACTACATCAACCGTGTTTCTTAACGCTTGTGCTGTGCGATCTACAAGGGTACGTAGACCGAATATCCCCTCTCGTAGATGGACATCACCATGATAGGTCTTCGTGCGCTTAGGAATTTTTTTTTGTTTCCCATGCGACGTTCCTCAACATTGCCCTCAACTACGAGGACAGGTAAGGAACTGCCATCTAGCTCTGCACTTGATTCACCTTCAGTTATGAGTAAGTTTGCGACACCACCTCGTGCTAGAAATCTTGATATGTCGCATGTGCTTGATGATGCTACTTCTGCTGCCGATGATGCTTATGATGATGCTATGCTTGATACTGCTTTGCCACTAGGTGCCCTTGATGCACAAATTGCTAGAGTTGCTGCTAGATGTGATGATACTTCTGAAACTGCTGATACTATTGAAGTAGAACCTGCTATTTTGCCTGCTAGAACTAGCTCTCCTAGACATGAATTGCCTGATATGCCTGAGTGTTATGTTATGGAGGGAGAGATAGCTGAGGACTTTCTTGCTTGTAAGGATAGCTATGATGTTGAGAAATTACTGCTCAAGTGGAAAGAAAAATCTGTGAACGCTAGGATGAAATATGACCCGAAGTTTGCCACTTCGCCTATCTTTGTGACCGATAAGGATTATGAATTCTCTGTCGACCCCGAGTTAATCACTTTGGTCAAATCTGATCCTTTTCACGGTTATGAGTCTGAAACGGTTGTAGCCCATCTTACCAAACTGCAGGATATAGCCACCCTATTCACTAGTGTGGAAAAGATCCGCCACTACTATATCCTCAAGCTATTTCCTTTCTTGCTAAAGGATGATGCTAAGACTTGGTTCACTTCTCTTGCTCCTGGCTGTGTGCGTAGCCCCCAGGATATGGTCTACTACTTCTTTGAAAAATATTTCCCTGCCCACAAGAAGCAAGCTGCCTTGCAGGAAATATACAACTTTGCTCAAGCTGGAGAAGAGAGTCTCCCAGAAGCTTGGGGGAGGCTCGTTCAGCTATTGAATGCTTTGCCTGATCACCCTCTTGAGAAGAATGAAATACTTGATATCTTCTATAATGGACTTACCGATGCTTCTAGAGACCACCTAGATAGTTGTCCTGGTTGTGTTTCTAGGGAACGAACTGTAGAACAAGATGAGATCCTATTGAATAACATCTTGTGCAATGAGAATGCTTGGACTATTCCCGAACCACCTCCTAAGCCAACTCCTAAGAAAAGAGGTATTCTATTCCTCAGTCCTGAAGATATGCAATAAGCTAAGAAATCTATGAAAGAGAAAGGCATTAAATCTGAAGATGTAAACAATCTACCACCTATCGAAGAGATCCATGGTCTTGATAACCTGATACAGGTAGTAGAAGTGAATTCTCTGCGTAGGTTTGATGAGAGTGATATTCCTTTTGATAAACCTGCTAGCTTATGCCTGGATGAATTTGATAACTTTGTTGCCAAACAACAAAGTTTCAATGAGTATGTTAGCAGACAATTGGAACAGAATGCTCGTATGCTTAGTCATTTAAGTGCTTTTGTGGACAGAAATGTCATTGATCTTAAGCTCCTCAGTAAACATGCCTCTATGGTTACTACTCAGGTAGAACAAGTACTTAAGGCTCAGAATGACTTGCTCAATGAGTTGAATGACAATTCTATCAGAGTCGTTACTAGAGGCGGTAGAATGACTCAGGAACCTTTGTATCCTGAGGGTCATCCTAAGAGAATTGAACAAGATTCTCAAGGAGATAGCACTCATGCACCTAGTCATCCTAGGAAGAAGAAGAAAGATGATAGGGATTTGCACGCTAGCAACCCTATTGCTGCTACACCTGAGAGTCCAAACGATGTCTCTGCCTCTGATGCTGAAACACAATCTGGTGATGAACATGAGCCTAATGATAATATCAATAGTGATGTTCATGTTGATGCTCAACCTAGCAATGATAAGGATGTGGAGATTGAACCTGATCTTGATAACCCACAGCCTAAGAATAGAAGATACGATAAGAATGACTTCGCTGCTAGGAAGCATGGTAAAGAAAGGGAACCATGGGTTCAGAAACCCATCCCTTTCCTCTCAAACCATCCAAGAAAAAGGATGATGAGGATTTTGAGCGCTTTGTTGAAATGATTAGACCTGTCTTTCTGCAAATGCGTTTGACAGATATGCTCAAAATGTCTCTGTATGCTAAGTACATGAAGGATATTGTGACTAATAAGAGGAGGATACCTAAGGTTGAGATTTCCACCATGCTTGCTAACTATACCTTCAAGGGTGGAACTCCAAAGAAACTAGGTGATCCCGGTGTGCCCACTATACCTTGCTCCATTAAAGGAAACTACGTTAGAACTGCTTTATGCGACCTTGGAGCCGGTGTTAGTGTTATGCCTCTCTCCCTTTATCGTAGACTTGAACTGGATAAGTTGACACCCACTGAAATCTCTCTGCAAATGGCCGACAAATCAACTGCTTTCCCTATCAGCATTTGCGAGGATGTTCCTATTGTGGTTGCTAATGTCACTATCTTAACAGACTTTGTTATCTTGGATATTCCCGAGGACGATGCCATGGCGGTCATCCTCGGAAGACCCTTTTTAAACACTACAGGGTCTGTTATAGATTGCAACAAAGGCAATGTCACTTTCCATGTCAACGATAATGAGCATACGGTGCACTTTCCGAAGAAACAATATCGAGTGCATTGCATCAATGCTATCGAAAAAACTTCATCGATTCTTATTGGGAGCTTTGAATGCCCTATACCTCGTGTCAATATGAAGTATGATTTGCTTGTTGGGGAGATACACATCCCCATTGAGGTGACCTAGTGACTGTTCGAAAATTCTCCGTTCTCTTTTGTGATTCGAAAAAGTTTGACAAGGAGACTTGATCAACCTCATTAACGGATTTCTTTCGATGACCATGAGATGGATGAATCGAGGAGTCACAAACCTTTGTTCCAAGCTTTCACCTTCGGTTGCTTAGAAGAAAAATTATAGGTTTAGTTTAGTTTTCCCTGTTTTCTGTTTTAGCGTCCCGTAGAAAAGTACCCTGAAAATAAAAATTCTCCGAATGCCGTGAAAATCAAGTATGATTTTTTCTAGAATTTTTGAAAAATACCGAGACGAAGAGCTAGTCCGGGGGCTGCACCAGTGGGCCACAAGCCCTGGAGGCACGGGCACCCCCTGGCCACGCCTACCAGGCATGTGGGGCCCACGTGCACCCCCTCCACTCATTCTAGCTCCCATCTGCTTCTCCTACCTCCAGAAAAAATCATTTCGCAACTCAAACCCGTGTTCTTGCTCTTCTTGCTGGGATTTTCGATCTCTTTTCTCAAAGCACCATTCTCCGAAATGTTTTGGGGAAATTACTTCTTGGTAAGTGACTCCTCCATTGTTCCAATTAGTTTTTGCTCTATTGCCTTATACTTCGCGTATTTTTGCTGCCTTGGTGACCATGTTCTTGAGCTTTGCATGCTAATTTTAGCTGGTCCCAAGCAGTTTTGATGCGTAGTATGGCCTCTAGGCACTTGTGGGAGTAGTTGCTATGAGTTTTGTTGAGCCTTGTTCACTTTTCCTTAGAATCACTAAAAATTTCAGAAATTTTCAGAGATAGAAAAGGGAAAAGATGAGGAGGTTCTTAAGAGGCTCTTCAAGCCATGACCCCAAGGATGATGGAAGTGAGAAGAAGCCCAAGTATCCGGTCCCTCGAGTTGCAGAAGTTCGAGCGTGCGAGTGGCCAAGCGATGTGTTCTTACGCGCCGCCGGACTTTATGAGGACTTTTATTACTTGGTGGAGAACGCAGGCCTTATCGCCTTCGTTGAAGATAAGTGTCAGCAATACCTCCTCCTCACTAATATCTCCGTACAAAGCTTTAACTTCTACCCTAGGAAGAATCCTCCTATGGTTGAGTTCAAATTATATGATATCCCCCAGCGCATGTCACTCCAGGATTTTTGCAATGTTTGCAAATTGCCTTTTGTTGGGGATATTCATGAACCTCGTCCACGGGACTTGGAAGCTTTCATCGATACTATTGATGTAGGAGAAGAGAGAGGAGTGTCTTGCGCTAGAGCTGCTAGCATACATTTTCCCGTGCTTCGGTACTTCTCACTATTTGTGGGAAAATGTTTGATTGGCCGTGGGAAAGCTGGGTCCCTTAGCTCCCAAGATCTTGCAGTCTTGCGCGAAGCCCTTTATAATGATAAAACTTATAGCTTGGGTGCTATAGTAGCTCAACGGTTGAACACGAACCGTTCTAAAGGCGTTGTCTATGGAGGTATCTATGCTACTCGTCTTGCTAGACATTTTGAGATACCCATTAGACTGGACGAGGAAGAAGAGATTCTTCTTCCCGAGAGATATCTAGATTATGATAGCATGGTTCGCCATGACTTTCTTGATAGAGATATAAATAGAAGGATGATTTATAACCTGGTATTTAGTCAGGGTACTCGTGAGACTATTACTTTGCCTGATCCTTCTTTGTTCAATCTTCATGCAGGCACGTACATTGTTATGCCCTCGGACATCTATGCATATTGGGGCTTAGCCCAACCACAGGTGCCCGTGCCCGAGCCACCAGTCGAGTACCAGACGCCAGTTTATTAGTGGGAGCCAGAGGAGCTCACATAGCAGTGGCATCCTCAGTCCACTCCGGAGTACCACGGAGCTGGTTATTTCCCTCCTTGGGAGTAGACCAACTTAGGCCAAAAGCCTAAGCTTGGGGGAGTACGTGTTTCTCACCGACTTTATATTCTTGCTTATGCTTTCACTTTGTTTGTCGGTGTTCACACTTTGCCACTGTATCATCCATGGTAGTTTATTTCTTTTTCTCGTTTTCTTTTCATGTGTCTGTCTAGTTTGAGAAAACCCAAAAAAGATTTTATTTTCTTCTTTTGCTTGTTGGGAGATTTCCCTTGTAAATAGTTTTCTTTTTCTTTGGGTCAAGGTAGAAGACCATGGTTACAATGTTTAGTGGCTCTCGCATGCATATCTGTTTATCTGTCAAAGAGCCATATTACTTTGTCTTCTCCGTTGTGTATGCCTGCAGATTGCAGCGTAGTCCAATGCACGAGCACTCTTATTATTGTTCACATTATTCGGTCATGCAAGTGAAAGGCAATAATGACGATATATGATGAAGTGACTGATCCTGGAAAAGTTGGTATGAACTCGATCTATTTTGTTTTTGTAAATATGACTAGCTCATCGTTCCTGATTCAGCTTTGTCGTGAGAAAAACATGTTTGCAATGACAACTTAGAGATCATAGCTTCTGATGCCATGCTTATTTAGCTAGGAGCTTATAATGGTTTGTCTTGGATGCCAACATGAATTTTGAGATGACGATGATGTAGTATGATAGGATGGTATCCTCCTTTGAATGATTCAAGTGGCTTGACTTGGCGCATGTTTACACATGTAGTTGAAACAAAATGAACATAGCCTCTATGATATTCACGTTCATGGTGATTTATGTCCTACTCATGCTTGCACTCAATGTTAGTTAATCTCAATGCATTTTGGTGACTGTTGTCGCTCTCTAGTTGGTCGCTTCCCAGTCTTTTGCTAGCCTTCACTTGTACTAAGCGGGAATACTGCTTGTGCATCCACTTCCATAAACCCAAAATTGTTCCATATGAGTCCACCATACCTACCTATATACGGTATCTACCTGCCGTTCCAAGTAAATTTGCATGTGCCACTCTCTAAATCTTCAAGAAATAATCTGTTTTGCATGCCCGAACCGCTCATGTGGTGACAGGGGGCTATCAGTATCCTCCATGCTAGGCGTGTTATCCTTGATATGTGTTTATTCACTATCATTCACGAGAAAGGGATCGGTAATTGGAATGCCCAGTTCCATGCTCAAATCGAAAAGATAATTGCAAACAAAACTCCCCCTGGATTGATGTTGGTATGGACGGCACCCGTGTATTTGGCTAGTGGTGGAGTGTGATTGATCGATGGTGGGGGAGTCAAAACTTTACTTTTCTGTTTGGGAACCGCCTATATCATGTGTAGCTTGGAAGATGGTGAGAACTCTTGGTCATTGCGTTGACAATGAAAGCATGCCACCCAAAATTATTATCTTTGTTTTCAAAGCTTGAGCTCTAGCACCTCTGCAAATCAATGCTTCCCTCTACGAAGGGCCTGTCTATTTATGTTTCTGTTGAGTCATCCTCTTCTTATAAAAGCACCAATTAGAGAGCACCTCTTTCATTTTTATGCTTTGCTTTTAACTTTGTTGAGTATGACTGTGACTGGATCTTCTTTGCCATGAATTACAATGTTTAGTCAGCCCTTGGTCTTTGAAGGTGTTGTGCATTTATGTTTTGCGGTCTCAGAAAGAGCTAGCGAGATACCATCTGTTCGTACTGCTTCATGATTGTTTTGATTGAAGTGTTGACGTTTGAGACTTTTTATTATTTGCTCGCTAGTTGATTATGCCATTGATATGAGTTTACTGTGAGACCTAGATGTCATTTGCTTATGTGGTTTGCCTGTGATCTTGCTGAAATTCTGGTTATGAGTTAGACATAGTTGCAACAACAAGATCAAACAGAGTTCATAAAAGTTTTTCTTTTGTCTCTTTCAGTTTGTCAACCGAATTGCTTGAGGACAAGCAAGGCTTTAAGCTTGGGGGAGTTGATACGTCTCCGTTGTATCTACTTTTCCGAACTCTTTTGCCCTTGTTTTGGACTCTAATTTGCATGATTTGAATGGAACTAACCCGGACTAATGTTGTTTTCAGCAGATTTGCCATGGTGTTGTTTTTGCGCAGAAATAAAAGTTCTCGGAATGACCTGAAAATTTACGGAGAATTTTTGTGGAATTTATGAAAAATACCAGCGCAAGAATCAGCAAAGGAAGTGGAGCTGTGAGCCCACAAGCCCACCAGGCGCGGGGCCCCCTGGCCGCGCCTGGCAGGCTTGTGGGGCCCACAAAGCTCCACCACCTCCAAATCCAGCTCTATTTAGTCCGTTTCGTCCAGAAAAAATCAAGGAGAAGAGTTCGTCGCGTTTTACAATATGGAGGCACCGCCACCTCATGTTCTTCCTCTGGAGGGCAGATCTGGAGTCCGTTCTGGGCTCCGAAGAGGGGAGATCCTCGCCATCGTCATCATCAACCTTCCTTCATCGCCAATTCCATGATGCTCTTCACCGTTCGTGAGTAATCTCATCGTAGGCTTGTTGGACGGTGATGGGTTGGATGAGATCTATCATGTAATCGAGTTAGTTTTGACGGGGATTGATCCCTAGTATCCACTATGTTCTGAGATTGATGTTGCTACTACTTTGCCATGCTTAATGCTTGTCACTAGGGCCCGAGTGCCATGATTTCTGATCTGAACCTATTATGTTGTCGCCAATATATGTGTGTTCTTGATCCTGTCTTGCAAGTTGTAGTCACCTACTATGTGTTATGACCCGGCAACCCCGGAGTGACAATAGCCGGAACCACTCCCGGAGATGACCATAATATGAGGAGTTCATGTATTCACTAAGTGTTAATGCATTGGTCCGGTTCTTTATTAAAAGGAGAACCTTAATATCCCATAGTTTCCATTAGGACCCCGCTGCCACAGGACGGATGGACAATGGATGTCATGCAAGTTCTTTTCCCTAAGCACGTATGACTACATACGGAATACATGCCTACATTAGATTGACGAACTGGAGCTAGTTACTTATCTCTCCGTGTTATAAATGTTGCATGATGAATAGCATCCGGCATAATCATCCATCACCGATCCAATGCCTACGAGTCTTTTCCTACTGGTCCTTGCTATGTTACTTTGTTGCTACTGCTGTCACTGCTGCTAGTGTTACTCTGTTGCTACTCTGTTACTTTGTTGCTACTGCTGTCACTTTGCTGCTACTGGTTACTATTGCTACTGCTACTATCATACTACTTTGCTACTGATACTTTGCTGCAGATACTAAATCTTTCACGTGTGGTTGAATTGACAACTCAAATGCTAATACTTGATAATATTCTTTGGCTTCCCCTTGAGTCGAATCAATAAATTTTGGTTGAATACTCTACCCTCAAAAGCTGTTGCGATCCCCTATACTTGTGGGTTATCACACCCCCTAGTGGGTGGAACTGTTGGACTGACAAAATAATTGCAGAAAACAAAAAGAAAAATAGGATCGTCTAAGGGGCGGCGGCCTCGTCTATCGTCCCGGCTGCTGCTCCTGAAGTGGTGGCTTCACCATCGCCGGCTGCTCCCGAGGCGGTGGCGCCGTCTCCTCCGCGAGGGCTTCCGGCTCCGTCCGCGTCGGAGTCGACATACGCCTCGCCGCTGGAGGCGGAAACGTTTTCCACTTAATGGGCCGCCTCGTCGGAGCTGCCATCGGCGTCATAGGGATGAAGGCCATGCAGATCCTTAGGGATCACATTGCCGCCTTCACCCCGCTCCAAGTTGAGCTCATCCCAGGTGGCATACGAGGCGATGTCGCTGGCCCTCACGCGCAGCTCCTCCTTCACGGCCTGCAGCTCTCCCTCCGAGCCGTCACGCTGAGCGACGAGCTTGCCCAAGTCCAGGTTTCGGTACCAGGACTTGGCCAAGCGCAGGGCCATGTAGGCTGTAGTACGCGCGGCCGAAGCGTGCTAGGCGTCAAGGCGGTCTTCACCAGCCACAAGCTAGCGGGAGAGCCGGCTCATCGACGCTGGCTCCACGCCATCAGGCCATAGAGCCTTCACCATCGACGAGCCTGCAACCTGGAGCCGGGCCACGGACTCGCCCAGGGCATGCAGGCGGGCTGTGAGGCCCACCCCGATCTCCTCCACGCTCCAGCCGGAGGTAAAATCTACCTCATGCCCGGCCGTGCGGTGCTCCTCGCGGCTCACCTCGACGGCCGTGTTGGCTGCGTCCTGTGTCTCAGGGAAGAGATCTGAGATAAGGGAAGGGGGCCGCAAAAGAAGAATAAGAAGAGGAGGCAGCAAAGAAGAAAATTCAAGAAAAACAAAGAGTACTCACGGTCGAAGTGGCTGTCAGTCTCGTGAGCGCCCTCCAGGGCCTCAAGTTCCCGCACCTTCTCGCTTGGGTGAGGCGGGCGACTTCTTCCTGGAGGGTCGCTGCTGTGTCCAGGGCCTTGGCTAGCTGCGCCTGCTTCTGGGTCAGGGCATTCTCCTTCTCCTTCAAGGCAGCGTCCTTGAGCTTCATCTCCTCGAGATGAAGCGTCTCCAGACGCTCCACGTCGGCAGTATGGGAGGCGTCCTTCTCCTGCAGGGAGGCACGCGGCTGCTCCTGCTCAGCTTGGCGGGCCGCCTCGAGCTCCTTCTTCTCCACCTGGAGAAGAGTCAGCTGCTGCTGGAGCCGGACGTCTACCTCGCGCAGGGCATCCCGCTCCATGACAGTCTCTCCCAGCCGGGCCTCAAGCTCGGTGATCCGGCCATCAGCCGCCTGGTTTTGAGCCGGCAGCGTGTTATCGGCTTGCACCTGGGCATCATAAAGATCCTACAAGCAATGAATAAGCAAAAGTAAGATTCGGCCTGGTTAAATCATAACTAGCCCGATTCTCGGGGGCTACACCCAGTGGGTGCGCTAGCGCGCCCCCACTAAGAAAGCAAAGCAAGAGATAAAGCTCAAAGAGATTCGACCCGGCCGATGATGGGCCGGCCCGACTCTGTGGGGCTACACCCAGTGGGTGCGCTGGCGTGCCCCCACTGATTCAAGAAGAAGAAGAAAATCAAAGACAGAGACGAGACACTTACCCTGGTGCGCTCCTCCAGCCGCTCCAGATCGCCGCCCACCATGCGGGCCGCCTGGTCCACCTTGTATCGGCTGCAGGCAAACAACGATACCAGCTCCGGGACACCGTGGAACACGGTGCCTGCGGGCAACTTCTGGCGCTCCAGATTGGCAGCCCGCCAAGCCTTCATGGGCCGGCACACGGCTCTGGGACCGGCTCCTGGAGCAGCCGGGCCACGGTTGGAGACAACAATGGTGCCGTCTCCAGGCGCTGGCATGCCGGCCGGTTCCACCGACGCCCCAACCGGCGCTGTCTCCTCAGCAGGAGGTGCATGGTCCGCGTCCGGCGCATCCATGTTCTCCCCTGCCGCATCCTAGGCCACATCTGGGGCGTTCCAGGTTCAGTTCCGGCACGTCGGCAGCCGCCTCAGCCCCCGGTGAATCAGGGATCACCTCGAGATCCACCGGCGCCGAGACATCTGGCTCGGACGGTTGGACCTCTTCGGTCCTCGGGGCGCGCCTCGGGGCCGCCTCGCTAGCTGGCTCCTCCACGCGAGCACGCGTGGAGGGGTCATGTATAGCCTTTGTACGCTTCTCCGCCGGCTTCTCGGCCCGGCTGGGCTGAGACTAGCCCTCGACCGTCTTCCCCGCGGCCGCATCCCAGCGGCGGGTAGACTGCTCCTCGAGTTCCTTCAGGGCAGAGTCAGCCGCTGCCCAGCCGGCTCACTCGGTGGTGGAGGCAGTGTCTTCCTCCACGTCTTCCGCCTCCCTGCCAGGTGACACTTTGAGGAACAAAGCTTCACACAAGACAAAGTAAAAAGAAGGGAAGGGAACCCTTACCCCGCGACGACGGGCACCTGCCTCCTGCCGCCACCAGCACGACGCTTCTTAGCGCCGGCTGCGCGTGTTCCGGCTGGAGGACCCGTCGTCGGTCGCTTGGGAGCCGACCTGGAAGCTGTGGCACCCTTGCCCTTCTTCCGGGCCGCCTCGCCAAGTCCGCCCGCCTCGGCTTTATGACGCCGTCCGTGCGTCAGAGGCGGGCTGGTGACCTCCTCCACCCCGTCGGAGTCTTCCTCGAAGGCTGCATCAGATAGGGAGGAGGGAGTCTCGTCATCATCCGTCCAATCTACAACGGAGGGCCTCAGATGCTCACCAGACGGCTCTGTCCCCTCCGACTCCAGTGCATCCTCCGAACCTTTGGAGGAGGCAGAACGGGACTCGATCATGCCCTCGTCCTCGATCTCTGAGGCGTCATACGTTACCACGTCGGGGGCAGGCGGGTTGAGTGCCTGCAGCTTCTCGAACACCTGCGCGATGGAGTTGGCGGCCGGCTCAAAAAGACGACCGACCACAAGAAAAACAACCAGAATAGATGCAATGAAAAGTGCTTACCACTGGAGTTGGACGGGACCTACTGTAAGGGGCCATCCCCCACATCCAGTTCCCACTATCGTCCATACGGGCGGTGGAAATCAGGTCACCCCCCGCGCCACCGCGCTGGCGGTGAAGCTCTTGGTGGAGGCCCGACAGGGGTCATACCGGCCACTCATCTGGCATACCAGATGGGGCCGCCTCTGCAGCGGCAGGATCCTGCGGGTGACCATGGTGGTAAGCAGGTCGCGACCGAGGAGGCCACGATCCTGCAAGACTTCGAGGTGGGCGCCAATCTACGCCACCTCAGGAATCGGCTTCGGGTACTTCGCTCCCCAGTTCAACTTCGTCGGAGGATTGATGTTGAACGGGGGCATGTTGAGGGCGTCGTGTGCGGGGTTGGTGTTCTTCACATAGAAGAAGCCTCTCTGCCACTACTTGATGGATTCCTGCAGCGGCATATGGGGGAAGCCAGACTTCGAGCGATGATGCACCAATACGGCTGCGCACGGCGTCATCGGGCGAGGCCTGGCGAGCTTCTCCAGCTCGGCCTTGTCCATCTTCTTGGACTGCTGCTTGAAGAAGAACAAGCTTTGCCAGAGGTCGAGGCGGGGCTCGATCCCCAGGAAGCCCTCACACGGGATGACGAAGGCCGACAGCTGAAGGATGGCATTCGGCGCCAGGTGGTGCGGGTGCAGGCCGAAACAGATAAGCTAGTTGGAGAAGAAGGTGCTCGCTGGGAGCCCGAAGCCCCTGTAGAAGTGCTCGTCGAACACGACGATCTCTCCATCTTCCGGTGTTGGAGCTGTCTCGGCACCAGGGATCCGCATCGACACCTGAGAGGCTGGGGGCAGCATTCGGCGGTGGCGAAGTGCCTCGATGCGACCGTCGCAGATCTCACTGCCGAGCCAAGCTCCGTGAGACGAGGTCTTCTTCGAGGAAGAGCCGCTCGCCATGACTACGGGAGGCGGATGCTTGGGAAGGCTGGCGGCGCGACGGCGAGGGAGAAGAAGAAGACGAAGGCAGACGGGCTCTTTCTCTCTAGGCTCAGGGAGGAAGAGGGCGTCGATGCGGGGCGAGAAGGGGGCGAATGGCCTCCTCAGTACCCCTGCATCCCATATAAACCCCACGAAGCATCGTGGGGAGGGGATCCGGTGCGTGCGGAGCCCCACTAATCCCGTGTATTACGGGCGGTAGAGCTTCCCGAAACCCAACCGTCGCGGAGTAAATCCGCACAGGATCTTCCGTGCGGAGGCCGAGGGGGCGTCGTGGCGGGACCCAGGGCCCAAGCCCGGTCCCGTCACTAGTAAAAACCATCATCACGTCAGGCCAAGCCTCGCACATGGAACGATTTGCGCAGCCTACGACGAAGCCGAGGCATCGCTTCGAAGCCAGCCGGCTTTCGAGCCGGCGACCCCTGCCGTAGGTGGCGGCAGGAATACAATGATAAAAAATCAAGCCGGTGAGGCCACCTGTAAGAAGGCGGCGGGCCTCTCCAGCTTCGGGGACTACTGTCGGGGGGATAACCCTGGGGTAGGCTCAACGAGCCTGCTCCTTTATCTCCGGCCCCAAAGGAATGACCAAGAACCATTATGTAAGGCCCGAGTCCTCTGGCCGGCTAGGCAACACCCACCGGCTAGGGGGCGAGACGGCCAACTCTCTGGCTGGACAAGCAACACTTGCCGGCTAGAAGCAAGACGGCTACCTCTTCCTGGCCGCCTAGGCCAAGCCAGCCGGCTAGGGACGAGGCGGTCGTGCCCGAGCCGGCTAGCCAAGCAGTCAAGCCGGCTGGGGATCCCAAGTCACATCATATCGTAGGTCATGATGAGACCCTATGATTAAAGGTGGCTACGCGTCAGCA
This sequence comes from Hordeum vulgare subsp. vulgare, assembly GCF_904849725.1. Classification (NCBI taxonomy): domain Eukaryota; kingdom Viridiplantae; phylum Streptophyta; class Magnoliopsida; order Poales; family Poaceae; genus Hordeum; species Hordeum vulgare. The sequence goes on from NC_058519.1 coordinate 489,580,104, forward strand.
AAGGTACTGGATCGGAGTGCACGACAGGTACCAGCGTCGGCGGCCACGCCGCTGACCTCCACCGGCTCTGATCCATCACCCAGCACAGTGTCGGCCGTCAAACTCCCACTCCATTACCGCACTCGGTGTGGGAACAGTGGAGGCGGCCGTACCGTGTGCCCATGACGAATCTCGCTAGACGTCGCCGGACGTACCATACGTGTCCTGCGTCAACCTTACGCGAGAGCCCCATTGGCTAGCCGACGGGACCTCGCAGCAGGCGGGGCCCTCGAGCGACAAGACAAGACCCTCATGGGCCCCCTGGCCAGCCGGCGAGGCTGCCAGCCGGGTCCCACACTTGTACCCTTTATCCATATTGTAGGCCAGTGGGTTTGTCTATAAAACCCCCTGGCCCGCCTTCATGCAGAGGGTCGGTCAATTGATCACACACACACACACCAACCACATAGGAGAGGTAGAGACGAGCCGGCTGCTCCTTCTTCCTCTTCCGCAATACAGCTCCAGGAGCAACCTTGTAATCCTATCCATATACATCATACACTCTGGGACGACTAGGGGTATTATCTCTACGGAGAGCCCTGAACCTGGGTACATCGTGTGTTCCATGCTTGTACCAACCTCGCCCCCAGCGCCCTCCGTTGCCACTTTGGTTCTCGCCTTCTTTATCCTACCCATGGCATATGTTGTGAATATTCACCAACACAAAGCATCTTTGAACTTTTCTGAAATATACTTGGATAAATTCATTAGTCCAAATCATGCATATGTTCTGATTAATTACCAAAACCACCTTAGGAAGCAATTGTATGGATATATCTATGGAGAAACCATACAAGGATCTATCTATGGAGAAACGTAGTAATTTAGGGGAACATAGTAATTTCAAAAAAAATCCTACGTCACACAAGGATCTATCTATGGAGAAACCAGCAACGAACAAAGGGGTAGAGCATCCTCATACCTCTGAAGATCGCTAAGTGGGAGCGTTGCTAGAACGCGGTTGATGGAGTCGTACTCGCAGTGATTCAGATCGCGGTGGATCCGACCTATGCACCGAACAACGGTGCCTCAGCGTTCAACACACGTGCAGCCCGGTGACGTCTCCAACGCCTTGATCCAGCAAGGAGGGAGGAGAGGTTGAGGGAAAGCTCCGGCAGCATGACAGCGTAGTGTCGGTGGAGCTGCGTGGTATTCCAACAGGGCTTCTCCAAGTACTACGGAGGACGAGGAGGAGGAGGTGTAGGGCTGCGCCGAGAGAGAGAGAGAGAGAGAAGTTGTGTCTCCAAACAGCCCCAAACCCTCCACTATGTATAGGAGGAGAGGGAGGAGGGTGCCCACCCTTAGGGTTTCCCACCCTAAGGGGTGCGACAGCCCTAGATGGCCAAGGGGGCAGCGGCCAAGGGTGGAGGCGCCCTAGGGTGGGCCTTGAGGCCCAAGGCAGCCCCTCCACGCCTAGGGTTTGGCCCCCTCCACCCCTTGCTGCACCTTGGGCCCTTAGTGGTGGCGCACTAGCCCACCTAGGGGCTGGTTCCCATCCACTTTTGGCCCATGTAGCAGTTTGGGGCTGGTGGCCCTTCCCGGTGGACCCCCCGGAACCCTTCCGGTAGTCCCGGTACATTACCGGTGACGCCCGGAACACTTTCGGCGATCAAATCCTCACTTCCTATATATGAATCTTTACCTGCGGACCTTTCCGGAACTCCTCGTGACGTCCGGCATCTCATACGGGACTCTGAACAACCTTAAGTGTGTAGACCCTACGGGTTCAGGAAGCATGCAGACATGACCGGGACACCTCTCCGGTCAATAACCAACAGCAGGGTCTAGATATCCATGTTGGTTCCCACATGTTCCATGATGATCTCATTGGATGAACAACGATGTCGGTGATTCAATCAAGCTCATATGCAATTCCCTTTGTCTACCGGTATGATACTTGCCCGAGATTTGATTGTCGGTATGCCTATACCTTGTTCAATATCGTTACCGGCAAGTCTCTTTACTCATTCCGTAGCACATCACCCCGTGGCTATCTCCTTTGTCACATTGAGATCATTACGATGATGGATTACCGAGTGGGCCCAGAGATACCTCTCCATCACACGCAGTGACAAATCCCAGTCTCGATTCGTACCAACCCAGCAGATACTTTTGGAGATACCTGTAGTGCACCTTTATAATCACCCAGTTACGTTGTGACGTTTGATACACCCAAAGCACTCCTATGGTATCCGGGAGTTGCATAATCTCATGCTCTAAGGAAATGATACTTGACATTAGAAAATCTTTAGCAGACGAACAACACGATCTAGTGCTATGCTTAAGATTGGGTCTTGTCCATCACATCATTCACCAATGATGTGATCCCGTTATCAATGACATCCAATGTCCATGATTAGGAAACTATGATCATCTATTGATCAATGATCTAGCCAACTAGAGGCTCACTAGGGAAATATTGTGATCTATATATTCACACATGTATTACGATTTCCGGTTAATACAATTATAGCATGAATGATAGACAATTATCATGAACTAGAAATATAATAATAACCAATTTATTATTGCCTTTAGGGCATATTTCTAAAAGTCTCCCACTTGCACTAGACTCAATAATCTAGTTACATTGTGATGAATCGAACACCCATAGAGTTTCGGTGTTGATCATGTTTCGCTCGTGGAAGAGGTTGAGTCAACGGATCTGTGACATTCTGATCCGTATGTACTTTACAAATATATATATATCCATCCTGGATGTATCCACGAATGGAGTTGAAGTGGCGCTTGATGTGCTTGGCAATAGCTCCAGTGTTGTCACAGAATGGATTCATTGGGCCCGACACACTAGGAATCACTCCTAGGTCGGTGATGAACTCGTTCATCCAGACTCCTTCCCGTGCTGCATCCGAAGCAGCTATGTACTTCGCTTCACATGTAGATGCCGCGCACGATGCTTTGCTTGCAACTGTACCAGCTAACTGCCCCATTATTCAAAATATACACGTATATGGTTTGTGACTTGGAGTCATCCGGATTTGTGTCGAAGCTAGCATCCATGTAACCCTTTAGGACGAGCTCTTCAGCACCTCCATAAATGAGAAATATATCTTTAGTCCTTTTCAGGTACTTAAGGATGTTCTTGACCACTGTGTAGTGATCCACTCCTGGATCACTCTGGTACCTCCCTACAAACTTATGGCAAGGTTCACATCAGGTCTAATACACAGCATGGCGTACATGATAGAGCCTATGGGTGAAGCATAGGGGACAATACTGATATTTTCTCTATCTTCCGTCGTGGTCGGGCATTGAGTCGTACTCAACCTCACACCTTGTAATACAGGCAAGAACCCCTTCTTAGCCTTATCCATATTGAACTTCTTCAATATCTTGTCAAGGTATGTGCTTTGTGAAAGACCTATGAGGCGTCTCGATCTATCTCTATAGATCTTGATGCCTAATATGTAAGCAGCTTCTCCAAGGTCCTTCACTGAAAAACTCTTTTTCAAATAGGCCTTTATGCTTTCCAAAAGTTCTATATCATTTCCAATCAACAATATGTCATCCGCATATAATATGAGAAATGCTACAGAGCTCCCACTCACTTTCTTGTAAATACAGGCTTCTCCATAAGTCTGTACAAACCCAAACACTTTGATCACCTCATCAAAGCGAATGTTCCAACTCCGAGATGCTTGCACCAGCCCATAGATGGAGTGATGGATCTTGCATACCTTGTTAGCATTTCTAGGATCGACAAAAACTTTCGGTTGTATCATATACAATTCTTCCTTAAGAAAGTCGTTCAAGAATGCCGTTTTGACGGCCATTTGCCACATTTCATAATCATAAAATGCGGCAACTGCTAACATGATTCAGACCGACTTTAGCATCGCTACGGGTGAGAAGGTCTCATCGTAGTCAATCCCTTGAACTTGTAGATATCCCTTAGCGACAAGTCGCGCCTTATAGATGGTCACATTACCATCTGTGTCAGTCTTCTTCTTAAAGATCCATTTATTTTCTATGGCTCGCCAATCATCGGGCAAGTCCACCAAAGTCCATACTTTGTTCTCATACATGGATCCTATCTCGGATTTCATGGCCTCAAGCCATTTGTTGGAATCCGGACCCGCCATCACTTCTTCATAGTTCGGAGGTTCACTGTTGTCCAACAACATGATTTCGATGACAGGGTTGTCGTACCACTCTGGTGCGGAACATACCCTTGTGGACCTTCGAGGTTCAATAGCAATTTGATCTAAAGTTTTATGATCATCATCATTAACTTCTTCTCTAGCCGGTGCAGGCACCTCAAAAACATTTTCTTATGCTGCGCTACTCTCTGGTTCGAGAGGAGGTACATTTACCTCATCAAGTTCTATATCCTCCCACTTACTTCTTTCGAGAGAAACTCTTTCCCTAGAAAGTATCCGTTCTTGGCAACAAAGATTTTGCCCTCGGACCTAAGATAGAAGGTATAGCCAATAGTTTCCTTAGGGTATCCTATGAATACGCATTTTTCCGCTTTGGGTTCGAGCTTCTCAGGTTGAAGTTTCTTCACATAAGCATCGCAGCCCCAAACTTTCAGAAACGACAGCTTATGTTTGTTGCCAAACCATAATTCATACGGTGTCGCCTCCACGTATTTAGACGGTGCCCTATTTAAAGTGAATGCGTCAGTTTCCAATGCATTTCCCCAAAATGATAGCGGTAAATCGGTAAGAGACATCATAGATCGCACCATATCCAATAAAGTGCGACATTCCGGCACGCCGTTACACTGCGGTGTGCTAGGTGGCGTTTGTTGTGAAACAATTCCACATTTCCTTAGGTGTGTGCCAAACTCGTGACTCAATTATTCTCCTCCACAATCAGGTCATAGAAACTTTATTTTCTTATCACGTTGATTCGACACCTCACTCTGAAATTCCTTGAATCTTTCAAAGGTTTCAAACTTGTGCTTCATTAAGTAGACATACCCATATTTACTTAAATCATCAGTCAGGGTGAGAACATAACGATAGCCTCCCCGAGCCTCAACGCTCATTAGACCGCATACATCGGTATGTATTATTTCCAAAAAGTTGGTTGCTCACTCCATTGTTCTGTAGAACAGAGTCTTGGTCATCTTGCCCATGAGGCACGGTTCGCACGTGTCAAATGATTCAAAATCAAGAGACTCCAAAAGTCTATGGAGTTTCTTCATGCGCTTAACACCGATATGACCAAGGCGGCAGTGCCACAAGTGTGTGGGACTATCATTATCAACCTTACATCTTTTGGTACTCACACTATGAATATGTGTAACATCACGATCGAGATTCATCAAGAATAAACAATTGACCAGCGGGTCATGACCATAAAATATACCACTCACATGAATAGAACAACCATTATTCTCAGATTTAAATGAGTAGCCATCTTGCATCAAGCGAGATCCCGATACAATGTTCATGCTCAAAGCTGGTGCTAAATAACAATTATTGAGGTTTAAAACTAATCCTGAAGGTAGGTGTAGAGGTAGCGTGCCGACGGAGATCACATCAACCTTGGAACCATTCCCAACGCGCATCGTCACCTCGTCCTTAGCCATCCTACGCTTGTTCCGCAGTTCCTGCTTAGAGTTTCAAATGTGAGCAACAACACCGGTATCAAATACCCAGGAGCTACTACGACCGCTGGTAAGGTACACATCAATTACATGTATATCATATATATCAACTTGGGGCAATTCCGCTTCCAGTGTCCGGTTCCCTTGCAATAATAGCACTCAGTCTCAGGCTTGGGTCCTTTCTTTGGCTTCTTCCCGGCAACTGGTTTACCGGGCATGGCAGCTGCTTTGCCGTCTTTCTTAAAGTTCTTTTTACCCTTGCCTTTCTTGAAACTGGTGGTCTTATTCACCATCAACACTTGATGTTGTTTCTTGACTTCTACCTCCGCAGATTTCAGCATTGAAATAAACTCGGGAATGGTCTTTTCCATCCCTTTGTGACAGCCCGGTGTCGACGTTCCAGAAGATTCCATTTCCTTTCCGTTTTCGTCGTGTGTCTGTTTTATTTTGTTGCATCATCATCGCATCATTCGCATCATCTGCATTGCATCGGCATCTCCGTTGCCACCAATTTTCAAAACTTGCATTCGTTAGTAGTTGCTGGTTCTCGTCGTCGTCCGTTCTCAGTCCAACCGCACTCGCACGCGCCCGCGGCACCGTCGAAAACTTTCTCTGATCGAGGTGAAACTTGGCATGCGGTCGTAATTTGTTTTAGTTAGACCGCCTGTCGAATTTCGTCGCGATCGGAGTCCGTCTGGTACCCGAACGGTCAACCGTAGCGGCACCGTATTCGGTCTACCGTCGAACGTCCGTCGGTGTTTTAAAATTCGTGTCGCGCCGCCCATTCTCCCTCTTGTCTTCGGATATCCCCTCTACACGGCCGCATACCCATACCCGCGTTCCGAATCGTCCGAATCCGACCCCGCGGTTGGATCCGGAACGAAATTTCGGCTAACCTAGCCCCCCGTTTGTCTATATATAGACCCCCTCTTAATTTAGACAGCCCCCTCTTTCTCCTCCTCGATTTCCGTGCCAACCCCCGAAACCCTAATCCTCCCGCAGCCTCCTCCCACCTCCTCGCGCCGTCGGGCCCACAAGCCCGCGGCTGGCCCGCCGTGCCCGAACCGCCGCCGCCGTCTCGCCCGTTCCTCCCGCAGCTTTCGAGCAGCCCGTGCTCCCGTGCCCCTGTGCTCGCCGCCCATGGCCGTCTCGGCTTCGCCGGAGCCCCTCGCCGTGCCCCGCCACCGGCCGGAATCCCACCGGAGCCTCGGCCGTGACGCCCAGGGACCTCGCCGCGCCGTCCCTGGTCGATCCCGCCGCCGCTCGCGCGCGTTGCCTCGCCCGCTTGCCGTGCCGCCGCCTCCTGCCGGCCTCCCACCTCGTGCCGCCCTCTAGCCTCCCGAATCTGGCTCCTCTCGCCGCCTCCCGCCCGGATCCGACCCCGGCGCCCCGCCTGCTCGCGAGCCCTCGTGCCGCCTTGCGCCGTCGCCCTGCCTGGAGCGCCGCCAGCACCTTCCGGTCGAAGGGGGACGAAGCCCCGTGGCCAGCGCCACCTGCTGCCTTGGCTGGGCCCCGAGCCGGCCCATGCCAGGCGCCCCCGCAGTGGCCCAGCTGGGCGCAGCTCCCCCGGCCCACCTCGCCGCCCCCAGCTGCAGCCGGCCTGCCTCTCCACCGACTTGGGCCTCGGCCCGCGAAGGTGAGCCCCAACCCCTTCTATGTTGCGCACCGGGCGACATTTAGTCGAGTTGGCCCGGTTATCTAATTAGGGATTTTTCGGAATTGTTTACAATTCCAGAAAAATAGACGAATATTTAAACCCCCATAACTTTTAAACCGTTAGTCGGTTTGCGATGTGTAGCATATGGATTTCATGTAGTTTTGTGTGTAGATCATGATTTCACAACTTACATATTTATTTGACGTTGTTTAGCGTGCCGGATGCCTAGAATAACGTGATGTCTTTATAGGTTTCGACCCGTATTTATTTTTCGTGCAAGACCGGGCTGCCCGTATACCGTAGATTAAATGCCCATGTTTTAGGGACCATTTTTCCATGCATTTTAGAGCGGTCAATTGTATTTTTACGTGTAGGGATTTGCCGATAATTTATTTTCCCGGGTATAGGTATTTTTCTTGCACTTATGTGCGGCATTATTTTGTGTTGCAAACCCCACATATTTTACATGTTTCCGGGGTAGAAAAATCCATGGATTTTTCTGTGCAATTAGTTTTAGCATTAGAGCAAGTTAGTTCGCGAGATATTTTGCTATGTTGCCCTTTTGTTTAATTCGTAGGATTTATTCCGTGCGTCGTTTGACGGAGTTGTCAACTAGAGAGTTGATCTTGGATGTTTTGTTTAGCCCTTGGTATTTTTAGTTGCAATAGGAATGCATGTTCAGGTGTGTTTTGCTTGCTCTCAAGTTGCTAGAAATAGTGCTGTTTTAGAGGAGCTGAAATATTTCTAAGTCTGGAATCTGTTATATTTTCTTGCTGTCTTGTCTTGCTCGCATCTTGTGATCTGTAGCTCTTTTGAAGTTGGTCCAATGGAGTTAGTTGTACCCCTTGTGTTTCTCTAGTATACTGTAAATTTTCATGCCTTTTGGAGTCCTGTAGCTATAGGTTTTGCTGCTGTCAATATTGCTTCAGATCGAAAACTGCACTTTCGTGAGGTGTATTTTTCACTAAGTCTGAAATAGTGTATGGGAAGCCATTTTGTGTCTTCTTTCCCTAGTGATCCATGCTGCCATGCTAGTTGTTGTTAGTTGTTTGTAGTAGTGCGTCTTGCCCTCTTTCGTGCCATGCCTTGCTTGATTTTATCGGAGTTGTGTAGCCGTAGTTGTGGGGCGTAGAAAATGCTATGTGGCTGATTTTGGCAGATTGTAGTGATATCTTGTTTTGCTCGTAGTTTTTGAACCGTAGCTCTGATTTGATCGTGTCCTACATGAAACTTGCTTAGAATCTCGTGTAGTTTCATTTTCTCTTGCTGTCTGTATGTTTTGAAGTGCTCGTGACCGTCGTTGCACGCCTGTTGCATTCGTGCCATCATATCTTGCGATGCTTGTATCTTTTGAACCGTAGCTCCGTTGGAGAAGTTCTTTATGTGTTGGTTGCTTGAAATGACGCGTAGAATCACGTGAACCTATTTGTTTTGCTGTTTAACAACTAATTAAATGTGTTAATTCAGATCTGGACAGAATTGTAAATTAACATGTGAGGTCGTCTCGGAGATGCTATATGTCATTTCCGACCTCATTTAAAATGTCTAGATAGGTAGTTTAATTTCCGCTTCACCTCTTGCATGTATGACAACATTAATATTGCCGTGTAAATAATCGGGATAGAACTAAATAAATAAGCGTGGAGTTTCGTCAATATGCAACTCGTTGCATATTGAACTTCACTTAAGGTGTAGTTTTTGTTTGTGTGAATTGTCATGCTGTGACTTGCTTGCATTCAGCTGTTCATGCATCATATGTGTTGTGCATCGTGTGGTGTATATCGTGTGTTGATGCTTGTTTCCGGTTTCCTCCGTCTCGATAGAGTTCCGCAAGCGTGCCGGATGTGAGGACCGTTCGACTACATCGGTTCGTCTGCTTCACGGAGACATTCTTCTTCCAAGCGGGATCTCGGGCAAGATGATCATTTCCCCAGATACCATTACTATCATTGCCATGCTAGTTTTATCGCTTCTATCGATTATGTCGCGTTGCCTACCACCTGTTAAATATCAGCCTCTCATCAATGCCATGTTAACCTTCAACCTGTTCGACCTAGCAAACCACTGATTGGCTATGTTACCGCTTGCTTAACCCTGTGTTAGCGTTGCTAGTTGCAGGTGCAGATGCTTCCATGTGAAAACATGGGTTCCTTGTTATATCACCATATTTAAATGCTATTTAATTTAATGCACCTATATACTTGGTAAAAGGTGGAAGGCTCAGCCTTTCTAGCCTGGTGTTTTTTTCCACCTTTGCCCCCTTAGTTTCGGCTACCGGTGTTATGTTCCATAAACGAGCGCTCCTAACACGATCGGGGTTGTTATGGGGACCCCCTTGATAATTCGTTTTAGATTAAAGCTGGTCCGGCAAGGCCCAACATTGGTTCTACATTTGCCCAACATAATAATTTGTTAACACTGAAATGCATAGGGCATGATGAACCCGAGGAGTAATTTTACATAAACAGGGGGGGCCAGTGCTGATGGTGTTGGTCCCAAACGGTCTGCCTGCGGGGCCACCACGGGGAAACTCGAGGTTTGGCACCCGTAGCTAGTTCCATCCGTCGTGTCCTGAGAACGAGATACACGGCTCCTATCGGGATCGTCGACACGCCGGGCGGCCTTGCTGGATTAGTTTTACCTTTGATGAGATATCTTGTGCATAGGGATTCCGGTGATGCTTTGGGTAATCTCAGAGTTGAGGTTTTCCACTAGGGAATCCGACGAGATCGCGAGCTTCGTGATTGAGGATTTCTATGCGGCTTGTGGTAATTTGTGATGGACTAGTTGGAGCACCCCTGCAGGGTAAAATCTTTTCGGAAAGCCGTGCCCGCGGTTATGTGGCAACGTGGAAACTTTGTTTAACACTGGTTCTAGATAACTTGAAGTTAATTTAATTAAAACTTGCCAACTGTGTGCGTAACCGTGACTGTCTCTTTCGTGAGCCCCTGCTCCGATCGAGGACATGGTGGGGTTATGACTGACGTAGGTAGGTGTTGAGGATCATTCATTTGATCATCAGTAGTTCACGTCCGTTATGCGTAGATCTTCCCTCTCTCATTCTTGTACTCGTAAGTTTAGCCACCAAATATATGCTTAGCCGCTGTTGTAACCTCACCACTTAACCATGCCTCACCCATTAAGCTTTGCTAGTCTTGATACCTTTGGAAATGAGATTGCTGAGTCCCCTGTGGCTCACAGTTTACTACAACACCAGTTGCAGGTACAGGTAAAGGTTACTTGACACGAGCGCGTTGATTGTTCATTTGGAGTTGCTTCTTCTTCTTCTTCTTCATCGATCCAGGATGGGTTCCAGGCCGGCAGCGTGGGATAGCAAGGATGGACGTCGTTCTTCTTTTGTCGTTTATTTTCGTCCGTAGTCGGACCCTGCTCTTACTCTTGATGATTATGAAATGTACTGATGTGACTCTGATGTAGCTTGTGGCGAGTGTAAGCCAACTCTTTATATATATATCTCTTCTTTTCAGTAAATGTACTTGTAACGATATCCATTCTTGCGACACGACGAGATGCGCTTCTATCCCTGACGAGGCCTTCGTGTCAAACTGAGGATAGGGTCGCATCTTGGGCGTGACAAGTTGGTATCAGAGCAAGGACCGACCTAGGAGCCCCCTTGATTGATCAAACTTGGCTGAGTCGAGTCTAGTGAAAAACTACTTTGAGTCTAGTTATATATCAGAGAGTGGGATTCTTTTTCTCCTCTTCTATGCTCTGGTGAGGAATCTTGACGTAATAATTTACTCTACTCCTCTTCCCACTCAAAAAAAATTTAGGATCACGCGGATATTTTTGGAATCTATATGATGCCGATGTGACGGAGTTCTGTCTTGGTGCCTCCTGTCTGACTTGATTTTCTTCCGGGGAGTTGACCTCCAGGGGATTCTTGAGCACATCGTTATCATTCAGATTTCTTAGTATCTCAGGACGAAGGATGTTCGTAATTGCTTCAATACTAGTAGTGGCGAGATAACCCCGATGTCCCCAGTACTGGTGCGGATTGTTCGGGGGTACTGCCATACTTTGTATCGTTGTGATCACGAGGGTCTGTTGTAGATGAAGGTCCGAGATTCTGGTCGTGTGTTGACGGATGTGATACAGGTGACGGGTTAGTATAGGAGTTGTGTGATATTACTCCTTGTATCCGAGTACCAGATTGCATGACCAGATATTTCGGGAATTCATCGGTGGGAATTCAAGTAGTTGCTTATAGGACAATCTTCGAACAAATGCTTGATGTTAGGTTGGGGTTCGACATCTAGTGGATTCGTTTGTTCACGGTCGATTTATAGCGGTACACGTTGTGTCTTAAAGAGTCCTTGTAGCTTGCTACGACTCGGGGACGCTTCGTATGTCGGGTGCACTGCCTTGCACTTGATGGCTACTGCAAAATCGAGCCCGTGCGATCCTATCCACGAAAATATCGAACGGAAATCTTTCTCATGAGTTTGTTCTGGCTTGTTTCATAAGCATCACCCTTTGTTTTGTTTAAATATGGTAATTCAAGTTGCTTCGATGTCAAGTGGTGATTTTAGATTTTTTCCAAGAGGTGTTCTCATATTTTTATGTGAATGCCAATTCTTTTGCTTAATCAGTTGTCTTGTCAATTCTTGTTAACCGGAGTCGTCATGTTAATTCCTTTTTAACTGGTGTGCTTCTCTTCAGTGAATTCAATCCTCTCTAGTTTTGCAGATCATTCTCTCAATTCTTTCCGGAGTTATCTCATCTAGCCCAAGTTGTCTTTGTTTTTCCCCACCCTCCCACCCTTTTCTTGAGTCATTCAATTTTTATCCAGGAGTTTTCTTTTCATTCTGCTTCCGCTGTCTGTTCTTTTCTCTCTTACCCGGTGATTCATTGTGAGGATCCTCAGGAGATTCGTGTCATATTTTTTCATTCTTGTCATCTTTTCCGGTGAATTTAATTCAGTTGTCCGTGTTCATCATATTCCTTTCGTCCTTGTAATTTCTTCCGACGTTGGAAATTCTTTCAGCCTATCTTGTTTATTAATTCCTCTCTCTTTCTATCCGGAGTGTTAAAGATATTTCAGTAGTTTCTCGTTTTCAATTCTTTTAATTATTTCGAGGTGCTAACCTCATCTAGTTCTCTTCATACCGATGCAATATCTCTCTTCTAAGCAATCTTTTCTAACGGTGGTTTCTTTGAGTGGGCCCATAACCCACAGGTTCTTCCCAGGATTTTACCTGGCTCTTTAATCTTTTCCCGGAGTTCTCTATTTATTTCAACTATGACGTAAGTATGAATTTCATCAGTCATATCCCTTCTCCAAGGTCTATTCGTATTTAATTCTCATATTGACTCAAACTTTCATTCTTCATTATTCCGGAGTGTCTCAGTAGTTCTTGGTGTTGTTTCTCGTCATCATTCTCAGCTTGCTATCCGAAGGAGTGTTTCTCTCGAATCTTGGTTCATTCTCTTAAAGATTTATCTTTTCAGCTTGTGCCATCATCTTGAATTGTTCCAATCATGAGAATCCATTTCTCGCTATCCGGTGCTTTTCTGATTTGTTTTTATTTCTCGTTCCTCCGAAGGCCATCATTTTAGAAGACATCTTCGTTCTCATCTTTCAGCTTTCATCCTCAATTATTCTCCATTGTTGTCTCTTCGTTCGTCTCTCGTTTATCCGGTGCCTTGTTCTAGTTTTCTCTCAGGTGGCTCATGATCTCTTCTTTCTCTTGTATCTCCATTAATTCATGGTGGTTCCATTCAATTGTGAATTCTTACCGGTGCTTCCTTAATTGTGATTCAAGTGGTGTTTATCTCTCTCTCTCTTCAAGATTCTATCAAGAGGAATAAGATGTATGCTAAATTCGTTGCTTGTCATCAATTTAACTTGATGAAGGATAAGCATAACATAATTCTTATTCTTGTTCTTCCTTCTTCCAAGAGATTTCAATTCTTCTTCCGGAGTGGCTCATGATATCAATTCCTTTTTCTCAACTGTTATTATCTTTTCTTTTCTGGAGTTCCAAGTTTTCTCAAGAATCTCTTTGTGAGGCTTCATCTTAATCTTGGCAACGTCATAATCATATTCTTTTCTACCTTCATATTTTTGCATCGTTCATTTGTATACGGAGGTCCTTCATGGTGGTTCATCAAGGTTTCAATTCTTTCTCAAGTGTTCTTCAAGATTCTTGTTGGAGAACCTCAAGTATCCTTTCTCTTGCATTTATATGTGCAATTCTTCTTCCTTTATCCTTTGAGGTGGTATTATAGCATTCTTGTTAGTGTAGGAGCCTCGAAGAGTTTTTCCTTTCAAGAATGAGATTATTAAACCCACCAATTCTATGATCATGAGATATTTCTACCCATGATTTCTTCATTGAGCTATCTTGGTTTGGATTTCACCTAAAGCTTTTCCTATGGATTGTTGCTATCATGGTGCTTGTCATTAATCCAAGTTCTCTATGTATCCCCTCGGTGTAAGAAATTGTTCATATCTTGTTTCTCCCAATCAACTCTTGTTTCTGTTAGTGGCTGGTTGTCACTTCATTAGTTTGAAAAGGGTTCCATAAGCCCACTACAATCTTGTTCTTTTCGTTGTTGTTTTCCCAACAACTCTGTTCAATTCTTCTTGCAAGGGTGCTTTCCAAGTTCATTTGAGATAGTAGTTTTCATTCTTTTCTTCATTCTCTTCTTCCGCTTGAGCTAGTTCATATTCTATTGTTCGGGAGGCATTGTGATATTGCTCTTTTGGGTCTAGCCTTTTGTTCTGTCAAGATCATGGTGTTCCCTTGTTCTATTTAGTTGTTTGTTATGTATATTGTCAATTTCTACCATCTTATCGAATTTTTTGTCCCATTTTCCTACCGAAGTGCTGCCCAAATTTTCCGTGAATTCTTACTTGTTTCTCATATCAGTCCTCATTGCCTTGCAACCTTCAAGGATCATTGTTTTCACTCGTTTGTCAAAGAAGCAATTAATTTTTACCTCTTGTTCTTTCTCATCCTCTCCCACTTTCATTCTTGGATCTCGGGGCGAGATCCTCTTGTAGTGTAGGAGAGTTGTAACAGCCCGGTGCCGACGTTCCGGAAGATTCCCTTTCCCTTCCGTTTTCGTTGTGTGTCTGTTTAATTTTGTCGCATCATCATCGCATCATTCGCATCATCTGCATTGCATCGGCATCTCCGTTGCCGCCAGTTTTCAAAACTTGCATTCGTTAGTAGTTGCCGGTTCTCGTCGTCGTCCGTTCTGAGTCCAACCGCACTCGCACGCGCCCGCGGCACCGTCGAAACCCTGTTTTTAAAGTGGGCGTAAAACTTTCTCTGATCGAGGTGAAACTTGGCATGCGGTCGTAATTTGTTTTAGTTAGACCGCTTGTCGAATTTCGTCACGATCGGAGTCCGTCTGGTACCCGAACGGTCGACCGTAGCGGCACCGTATTCGGTCTACCGTCGGACGTCTGTCGGTGTTTTAAAATTCATGCCGCGCCGCCCGTTCTCCCTCTCGTCTTCGGATATCCCCTCTACACGGCCGCATACCCATACTCGCGTTCGGAATCGTCCGAATCCGACCCCGCGGTTGGATCCGGAACGAAATTCCGGCTAACCTAGCCCCCCCCCCCCTGTTTGTCTATATATAGACCCCCTCTTAATTTAGACAACCCCCTCTTTCTCCTCCTCGATTTCCATGCCAACCCCCGAAACCCTAATCCTCCCGCAGCCTCCTCCCACCTCCTCGCGCCGCCGGACCCGCGAGCCCGCGGCTGGCCCGCCGGGCCCGAACCACCGCCGTCGTCTCGCCCGTTCCTCCCGAAGCTTTCGAGCAGCCCGTGCTCCCATGCCCCTGTGCTCGCCGCCCATGGCCGTCTCGGCTTCGCCGGAGCCCCTCGCCGTGCCCCGCCACCGGCCGGAATCCCACCGGAGCCTCGGCCGCGACGCCCGGGGACCTCGCCACGCCGTCCCTGGTCGATCCCGCCGCCGCTCGCGCGCGTTGCCTCACCCGCTTGCCGTGTCGCCGCCTCCTGCCGGCCTCCCAGCTCGCGCCGCCCTCTAGCCTCCCGGATCTGGCTCCTCTCGCCGCCTCCCGCCCGGATCCGACCCCGGCGCCCCGCCTGCTCGCGAGCCCTCGTGCCGCCTTGCGCCGTCGCCCTGCCTGGAGCGCCGCCAGCACCTTCCGGTCGAAGGGGGACGAAGCCCCGTGGCCAGCGCCACCTGCTGCCTCGGCTGGGCCCCGAGCCGGCCCATGCCAGGCGCCCCCGCAGTGGCCCAGCTGGGCGCAGCTCCCCCGGCCCACCTCGCCGCCCCCAGCTGCAGCCGGCCTGCCTCTCCACCGACTTGGGCCTCGGCCCGCGAAGGTGAGCCCCAGCCCCTTCTATGTTGCGCCCCGGGCGATATTTAGTCGAGTTGGCCCGGTTATCCAATTAGGGATTTTTCGGAATTGTTTACAATTCCAGAAAAATAGACGAATATTTAAACCCCCGTAACTTTTAAACCGTTAGTCGGTTTGCGACGTGTAGCATATGGATTTCATGTAGTTTTGCGTGTAGATCACGATTTCACAACTTGCATATTTGTTTGACGTTGTTTAGCGGGCCGGATGCCTAGAACAACGTGCTGTTTTTATAGGTTTCGACCCGTATTTATTTTTCGTGCAAGACCGGGCTGCCCGTATACCGTAGATTAAATGCGCATGTTTTAGGAACCATTTTTCCATGCATTTTAGAGCGGTCAATTGTATTTTTACGTGTAGGGATTTGCCGGTAATTTATTTTCCCGCGTATAGGTATTTTTCTTGCACTTATGTGCGGCATTATTTTGTGTTGCAAACCCCACATATTTTACATGTTTCCGGGGTAGAAAAATCCTGTGCAATTAGTTTTAGCATTAGAGCAAGTTAGTTCGCGAGATATTTTGCTATGTTGCCCTTTTGTTTAATTCGTAGGATTTATTCCGTGCGTCGTTTGACGGAGTTGTCAACTAGAGAGTTGATCTTGGATGTTTTGTTTAGCCCTTGGTATTTTTAGTTGCAATAGGAATGCATGTTCAGGTGTGTTTTGCTTGCTATCAAGTTGCTAGAAATAGTGCTGTTTTAGAGGAGCTGAAATATTTCTAAGTCTGGAATCTGTTATATTTTCTTGCTGTCTTGTCTTGCTCGCATCTTGTGATCTGTAGCTCTTTTGAAGTTGGTCCAATGGAGTTAGTTGTACCCCTTGTGTTTCTCTAGCATGCTGTAAATTTTCATGCCTTTTGGAGTCCTGTAGCTATAGGTTTTGCTGCTGTCAATATTGCTTCAGATCGAAAACTGCACTTTCGTGAGGTGTATTTTTCACTAAGTCTGAAATAGTGTGTGGGAAGCCATTTTATGTCTTCTTTCCCTAGTGATCCATGCTGCCATGCTAGTTGTTGTTAGTTGTTTGTAGTAGTGCGTCTTGCCCTCTTTCGTGCCATGCCTTGCTTGAGTTTATCGGAGTTGTGTAGCCGTAGTTGTGGGGCGTAGAAAATGCTATGTGGCTGATTTTGGCAGATTGTAGTGATATCTTGTTTTGCTCGTAGTTTTTGAACCGTAGCTCCGATTTGATCGTGTCCTACATGAAACTTGCTTAGAATCTCGTGTAGTTTCATTTTCTCTTTCTGGCTGTATGTTTTGAAGTGCTCGTGACCGTCGTTGCACGCCTGTTGCTTCATGCCATCATATCTTGCGATGCTTGTATCTTTTGAACCGTAGCTCCGTTGGAGAAGTTCTTTATGTGTTGGTTGCTTGAAATGACGCGTAGAATCATGTGAACCTATTTGTTTTGCTGTTTAACAACTAATTAAATGTGTTAATTCAGATCTGGACAGAATTGTAAATTAACATGTGAGGTCGTCTCGGAGATGCTATATGTCATTTCCGACCTCATTTAAAATGTCTAGATAGGTAGTTTAATTTCCGCTTCACCTCTTGCATGTATGACAAAATTAATATTGCCGTGTAAATAATCGGGATAGAACTAAATAAATAAGCGTGGAGTTTCGTCAATATGCAACTCGTTGCATATTGAACTTCACTTAAGGTGTAGTTTTTGTTTGTGTGAATTGTCATGCTGTGACTTGCTTGCATTTAGCTGCTCATGCATCATATGTGTTGTGCATCATGTGGTGTATATCGTGTGTTGATGCTTGTTTCCGGTTTCCTCCGTCTCGATAGAGTTCCGCAAGCGTGCCGGATGTGATGACCGTTCGACTACATCGGTTCGTTTGCTTCACGGAGACATTCTTCTTCCAAGCGGGATCTCGGGCAAGATGATCATTTCCCCAGATACCATTACTATCATTGCCATGCTAGTTTTATCGCTTCTATCGATTATGTCGCGTTGCCTACCACCTGTTAAATATCAGCCTCTCATCAATGCCATGTTAACCTTCAACCTGTTCGACCTAGCAAACCACTGATTGGCTATGTTACCGCTTGCTTAACCCTGTGTTAGCGTTGCTAGTTGCAGGTGCAGATGCTTCCATGTGAAAACATGGGTTCCTTGTTATATCACCATATTTAAATGCTATTTAATTTAATGCACCTATATACTTGGTAAAAGGTGGAAGGCTCGGCCTTTCTAGCCTGGTGTTTTGTTCCATCTTTGCCCCCTTAGTTTCGGCTACCGGTGTTATGTTCCATAAACGAGCGCTCCTAACACGATCGGGGTTGTTATGGGGACCCCCTTGATAATTCGTTTTAGATTAAAGCTGGTCCGGCAAGGCCCAACATTGGTTCTACATTTGCCCAACATAATAATTTGTTAACACTGAAATGCATAGGGCGTCATGAACCCAAGGAGTAATTTTACATAAACAGGGGGGGCCAGTGCTGATGGTGTTGGTCCCAAACGGTCTGCCTGCGGGGCCACCACGGGGAAACTCGAGGTTTGGCACCCGTAGCTAGTTCCATCCGTCGTGTCCTGAGAACGAGATACGCGGCTCCTATCGGGATCGTCGACACGCCGGGCAGCCTTGCTGGATTAGTTTTACCTTTGACGAGATATCTTGTGCATCGGGATTCCGGTGATGCTTTGGGTAATCTCAGAGTTGAGGTTTTCTACTAGGGAATCCGACGAGATCGCGAGCTTCGTGATTGAGGATTTCTATGTGCCTTGTGGTAATTTGTGATGGACTAGTTGGAGCACCCCTGCAGGGTAAAATCTTTTCGGAAAGCCATGCCCGCGGTTATGTGGCAACGTGGAAACTTTGTTTAACACTGGTTCTAGATAATTTGAAGTTAATTTAATTAAAACTTGCCAACTGTGTGCGTAACCGTGACTGTCTCTTTCGTGAGCCCCTGCTCCGATCGAGGACACGGTGGGGTTATGATTGACGTAGGTAGGTGTTGAGGATCATTCATTTGATCATCAGTAGTTCACGTCCGTTATGCGTAGATCTTCCCTCTCTTATTCTTGTACTCGTAAGTTTAGCCACCAAATATATGCTTAGCCGCTGTTGTAACCTCACCATTTTACCATGCCTCACCCATTAAGCTTTGCTAGTCTTGATACCTTTGGAAATGAGATTGTTAAGTCCCCTGTGGCTCACAGTTTACTACAACACCAGTTGCAGGTACAGGTAAAGGTTACTTGACGCGAGCGTGTTGATTGTTCATTTGGAGTTGCTTCTTCTTCTTCTTCTTCTTCTTCATCGATCTAGGATGGGTTCCAGGCCGGCAGCCTGGGATAGCAAGGATGGACGTCATTCTTCTTTTGTCGTTTATTTTCGTCCGTAGTCGGACCCTGCTCTTACTCTTGATGATTATGAAATGTACTGATGTGACTCTGATGTAGCTTGTGGCGAGTGTAAGCCAACTCTTTATATATATCTCTTCTTTTCAGTACATGTACTTGTAACGATATCCATTCTTGCGACATGACGAGATGCGCTTCTATCCCTGACGAGGCCTTCGTGCCAAATTGAGGATAGGGTCGCATCTTGGGTGTGACACCCTTGCATGTTGTAATTCATCGCAAAGCCTTTATAGGTAGGTGGAAGTGATTGGAGGATTCTAGCAATGAACGCATCATCCGGAAGTTCAACTCCCAGCCGAGTCAAGCGGTTGTGCAACCCAGACATTCTGAGTATGTGCTCAATGACAGAACTATTCTTCTCCATCTTACAACTAAAGAACTTGTCGGAGACTTCATATCTCTTGACCCGGGCATAAGCTTGAAAAACAAGTTTCAGCACCTCAAACATCTCATATGCTCCGTGTTGCTCAAAATGCCTTTGGAGCCCCGGTTCTAAACTGTAAAGCATGCCGCACTGAACCAGAGAGTTGTCATCACTCCGCGACTGCCAGGCGTTCCTAACGTCCTGGGTTGCCGTGGGAACGGGAGGATCACCTAGCGGTGCATTAAGGACATATGCCTTCTTGGAAGCAGTGAGGATGAGCTTTAAGTTACGAGCCCAATCTACATAGTTGCTCCCATCATCTTTCAGCTTGGTTTTCTCTAGGAACGCGTTGAAGTTGGATGAGACATTTCCGTTGGCCATTGGATCTACAATATTTGTAAAGACATTTTTAGACTAAGTTCATCTAATCAAATTACTAATGAACTCCCACTCAGATCGACATCCGTCTAGTCATCTAAGTGTTACATGATCCACGTCGACGAGCCCATGTCCGATCATCACGTGAGACGGACTAGTCATCAATGGTGAGCATCTCCATGTTGATCATATCAACCATACGACTCATGTTCGACCTTTCGGTCTCCCGTATTCGAGGCCATGTTTGTGCATGCTAGGCTCGTCGAGTCAACCTAAGTGTTTTGCGTGTGTAAACTAGCTTACACCTGTTGCATGCGAACGTTAGAATATATCACACCCGATCATCACGTGGTGCTTTGAGACAACAATCCTTCGCAACGGTGCACACTTAGGGGAATACATATCTCAAAATTTTAATGAGGGGTCATCGTATCTTTGATGTCGTCGTTCTAAGAAATAAGATGAAAAACATGATAAACACCACATGCAATCATATAGTGACATGATATGGCCAATATCATCTTGCTCCTTTGATCTCCATCTTTGGGGCACCATGATCATCATTATCACCGGCATGACACCATGATCTCCATAATCATGATCTCCATCATTGTGTCTCCGTGAAGTCGTCACGCCAACTATTACTTCTACTACTATAGCTGACGTTTAGCAATAAAGTAAAGTAATCACATGGCGTTGCATCTCATACAATAAATTAAGACGACTCCTATGGCTCCTGCCGGTTGTCATACTCATCGGCATGCAAGTCGTGAATCCTATTACAAGAGCATGATCAATCTCATACATCACATATGTAACACCACATCCTTTTGGCCATATCACATCACATAGCATACCCTGCAAAAACAAGTTATACATCCTCTAATTGTTGTTGCAAGTTTTACGTGGCTGATTAGGGTTTGTAGCAAGAACGCTTCCTACCTACGTGATAGCCACAACGTTGATATGCCAATGCTATTTACCCTTTATAAGGACCCTCTTCATCGAATCCAATCCGACTAAAGTGGGAGAGACAGACATCCGCTAGCCACCTTATGCAACAAGTGCATGTCGGTCGGTGGAACCAGTCTCCAGTAAGAGTACGTGTAAAGTCGGTCCGGGCCGCTTCATCCCATGATGCCGCTGAATCAAGACAAGACTAGTAACGGCAAATAATTGACAAAATCAGCGCCCAAAACTTTTGTGTTCTACTCGTGCATAGAATCGATGCATAAAACCTTGGCTCGGATGCCACTGTTGGGGAACGTAGTAATTTCAAAAAAATTCCTACGTCACACAAGGATCTATCTATGGAGACACCAGCAACGAGCAAAGGGGTAGAGCATCTTCATACCTTTGGAGATATCTAAGCGGAAGCGTTGCTAGAACGCGGTTGATGGAGTCGTACTCGCAGCAATTCAGATTGCGGTGGATTCCGATCTATGCACCGAACAACGGTGCCTTCGCGTTCAACACAAGTGCAGCCCGGTGATGTCTCATTGGACCTAGGCATATCGCCTTGTGTCACACACTATGTAAGGTTGATAATGATAGTCCCACACACTTGTGGCACTCCCGCCTTGGTCATATCAGTGTTAAGCGCATGAAGAAACTCCATACAGATGGAATTTTGGAGTCTCTTGATTTTGAATCATTTGACACGTGCGAACCGTGCCTCATGGGCAAAATGACCAAGACTCCGTTCTATGGAACGATGGAGTGAGAAACCAACTTATTGGAAATAATACATACAGATGTATGCGGTTCAGTGAGCGTTGAGGCTCGTGGAGGCTATCGTTATGTTCTCAACCTCACTGATGATTTAAGTAGATATGGGTATGTCTACTTAATGAAGCACAAGTGTGTGGGACTATCATTATCAACCTTACATCTTTTGGTACTCACACTATGAATATGTGTAACATCAAGATCGAGATTCATCAAGAACAAACCATTGACCAGCGGGTCATGACCATAAAACATACCACTCATATAAATAGAACAACCATTATTCTTAGATTTAAATGAGTAGCCATCTTGCATCAAGCGAGACCCCGATACAGTGTTCATGCTCAAAGCTGGTACTAAATAACAATTATTGAGGTTTAAAACTAATCCTGAAGGTAGATGTAGAGGTAGCGTGCTGACGAAGATCACATCGACCTTGGAACCATTCCCAACGCGCATCGTCACCTCAAGCGAGATCCCGATACAATGTTCATGCTGGTGGCCCTTCCCGGTGGACCCCTCGGAAGGGCCACCAGCCCCAAACTGCACCTAGGGGCTGGTTCCCATCCACTTTTGGCCCATGTAGCAATTTGGGGCTGGTGGCCCTTCCCGGTGGACCCCCCGGAACCCTTCCGGTGGTCCCGGTACATTACTGGTGACGCCCGAAACACTTTCGGCGATCAATCGTATATATGAATATTTACCTCCGGACCATTCCGGAACTCCTCTTGACGTCCGGAATCTCATCCGGGACTCTGAACAACCTTCGGTAACCACGTACACTATTCCCATATAACCCTAGCGTCATCGAACCTTAAGTGTGTAGACCCTACGAGTTCGGGAAGCATGCAGACATGACCGAGACACCTCTCCGGTCAATAACCAACTGCGGGGTCTGGATATCCATGTTGGTTCCCACATGTTCCACGATGATCTCATCAGATGAACCATGATGTCGGGGATTCAATCAATCCCGTATGCAATTCCCTTTGTCTACCGGTATGATACTTGCCCGACATTCGATCGTCAGTATCCCTATACCTTGTTCAATCTTGTTACCGGCAAGTCTCCTTACTCGTTCCGTAAGACATCATCCCATGGCTAACTCCTTATTCACATTGAGCTCATTACGATGATGGATTACCGAGTGGGCCCAGAGATACCTCTCCGTCACACGGAGTGACAAATCCGAGTCTCGATTCGTACCAACACAACATATACTTTTGGAGATACCTTTAGTGCACCTTTATAATCACCCAGTTACGTTGTGACATTTGATACACCCAAAACACTCCTACGGTATCCCGGAGTTGCACAATCTCATGGTCTAAGGAAATGATACTTCACATTAGAAAAGCTTTAGCAGACGAACAACACGATCTAGTGCTATGCTTAGGATTGGGTCTTGTCTGTCACATCATTCCCCAATGATGTGATCCCATTATCAATGACATCCAATGTCCATGATTAGGAAACCATGATCATCTATTGATCAACGAGCTAGCCAACTAGAGGCTCACTAGGGACACATTGTGATCTATATATTCACACATGTATTACGGTTTTCGGTTAATACAATTATAGCATGAATGATATAAAATTATCATGAACTAGAAATATAATAATAACCACTTTATTATTGCCTCTAGGGCATATTTCCAACATTGAATACACATCCAAGTCCTCTACTTGTGACATTGGAGCACCAATGATAGTATCCCATTCTTCAATTGTGGCTTCATATCTATGGCCATCAGTCATCCACGCAACTATGCCATCTGAATAGAAATTAATTGTTGAATATAATTGCATAATCATTTCATCATTCCATGCAGTCATCTCTTTGCCAACAAAGTCTTCAATGTCAACAAGATTGAAGTTTTCTCTCACATGAGGAAAGAAATCTTCATTGGCTTTGATGTAATTCCAGTCAACATATCTCATGTCACTAACTGCTGGACATTTTTCATACAAAAATGTATCATAGAATTCTTGTTGTTCTCTTGTATGAAACCTGGGATCAACTATAGTCCTTCTCCTCACAGAATAGGTATCAATATCTCTCCACTTCCTCAACCCTTTCCTCTCTTCTTTTCTTCATGTCTTCAGCTATTGGATGAGCCTCATTGTGAAGTGGCAAATGAGGCCTTAACCTCACGAGAATAGGTGCATTCTCAACATCTTCCTCTGCAGCAAAGGCTCTGGAAGCGGTGCTTTTCTCTTTAGTAGCTGCATGTATGTCCTTTGTAGTCCTCTTGGGAGCTACATGCTTCTTTGGAGTTGAAGGCTTTGGAGCTGAAGGCTTCATAGCATCTCCCATAAGTTTCTTCTTCTTCTTTGGAGGAGGGGCCTTAGCTTGTACTTCCTCTTCCTCGGTAGCAGCAGTTTCTCCTGGGTCTTCATACATGGAAGTTTGTCTACCAATGACATGAATAGTTATCTTCCTGACTCTCTTCACACCTGGCTTCTTAGGAGGTCTCTCAAGGGTAAGTGCCATCCCTTGCCTTGCAGACTATGGAGCTCCCATGTCAGAAGGTTTAGCATACTCCTTCCTGACAGTTCTCTTGACAACAGGCTTCTCTTTCTTCTTCTGGGGAGTAGATTCTACAGGAACAAAATCTGAATTATCTTCATCAGAATTTAGCTTTCTCCTAGTCCTTGTGGCAGCCTTGGGCAAGCTATGGGAGCTGGGGGTGCCTGGCTTAGAAGGGGTCCTCTCACGACTAGTGCTTGAATCAGACTCAACATGAGGCTCATTAAAATTGTTCTCACTATCATTGGAACCTGACATCTTGCAAACCAAGCAGACAAGCTAACGCACATACTGGCTCACCCTGTGAAAATATATAGAAGAGCTAGAAAGATAAGCATCACAAAATTGTAGAATTTTTCAAAATTTGAACTTAGAAACTTTGGGTATGATATGTTGCAAAATGTATTTCGGTAGCACCGGGTTAAAATTTTTGGATTCACCAAGACTGGCCACTTGCATTAACAGAGACTTGGGCAGCCCTTTCAGTGGAACCAAAAAGAACTACTCGGTCTCACCGAAGTGGTTCTCAGTAACCCTAAAAACTAAATCGGTGGAACTGATTTTATCAACTCGGTATCACCGAGATGCATGTAGCGGGAGCTCAGATCCAAAAATTTCTCCGTCCTCTATTCTATGGAATTTTCTAGTGGTGAAGAAGAGTTTCACACTATGGATTGTATATGGGAGTGACCTAATGCGCATGAATCAGAAGAGGAGCACATAAGGGGTTGGATTTATACCCTATATCGGTGATGAATCCGCTAGGCGACGACGGCACTGAAGATTCCGTCGGCGATGGCGAATCCCAACGGCGAAGGCGCGCGGGGATGAAAAGGAGATGACCAAGGGGTCCTAGTGCAGCAGTTTGGGGTTGGGAACTCGATGTCTGAAGATAGAAATTCAAAGCGTCGGGTCCTGAGGTATAAATACCCCTCACTATCGGTGTCACCGGTACTAAAATTTCGGTGCCACCGAGTTCCACTGTGGTCTGTTGACAGGGAAACTTGGTGAAGCCGAGATTATGGTATCGGTGTTACCGAGATGAAAACCCTGGATCAGCTTTGAGAATCTGTGGAACCGAGATTTTGGGTTGGTTACACCGAGATTCACAAAGAGGTTTTCGAAGGCAACCCTTATCGACACGGAACTCCGAGTGCTCCTCACACAGAGGGATCGAGAAGTTCTTGTTCAAGTTTTGTGATGTAGCATGAATAGAACTTGAGACGAGAAAGCATAGATAGCTAGAGAAGGGTCCTAGGCATTCTTGTCTATCCAATTTGCAAAAGATAAATCAAAGCGCCAAATAGCAACAATTCGATATCCTCGAATGAGAAAAGATATGCAAACTAACATGCTCACACAATAAGATGTCAAATGAAATCATGATGAACATGCACAAACATCCTAGAATCTATCAAGAACTTTGGCGATGACGAAGTCATCTATATATGAGTATATTGACTTAGGAGTCAAGTAATAATACTTGATCATAGGTCATACTCATCGATTAAGCACAAGTGGGGTTACCACTTTTACATAATGCATTAATGTGTTCGCATCATTTAGGAGATGCTTGTCCTCAAGTCTTAGAGTAAATCTCCCTCTGGATGTCACATCCCCCCTAAGAGGGATCAACTAACCTTGGGTTTTTTTGTAGAAGAGTTCAAGTAGGTGAAGTAGTGGTGGATGCTCATTGTTTATGAAGTTCATCATGAGTTGGGAGCAATCCTTGTTGTTTCTTACTCTTCTCACCTACATGGGTTAGTCCCAAAGCAAAAGGTACAAACACAAAGATATGTATTAACATGGAGTTGAATACATGGGAGGTGATCTCCAAAGATGCTTTAATTACCTTGTCCCTTGCTCCCTTTGAGGGGATGTGTGACTCCTTGAACTAATGCATATGGTTTAGGTTGATTGCATATAGTTCTTGCCAAAATGAATGGGAGTGAATTTCATTGGCTGAGTCACCCCTCAAGAACTTTCTAGTTCTTCCTCTTGGGGAACTACATCACCTCGATGAGGATCCTTGGAGTTGTGGTAGCACTAGATGAGGTAGTGATAGAAGTGTCCTTGGGAACCCAGTCAACCTTGGCTTGGGGTTCTTCTTCAAATGAGTCAATGTCCTCTTGAAGCTTTCCCTTGCCCTTGTGGTCTTGTGGTAGAAGGCCACCTTGTGAGCTTGTTCCCTTGGGAGTAGTAGGATCATACTTACCCTCTTGAGGAACAAACTTGGGAATGGGATATGGACCTTCTTCCCAAACCTCTCCGTTAACGTTGAAGTAGCCAACACCTTGCTTCTTCCGATGTCCTCCTTGCTTGCGCACAATTTGCTCAAATTGCTTACTTCCGGCAAGACTATTGAAGACACCTCTCTCTATAATCCCTTTCTATAAATCATTTTCTTGCTCAAGTGTAACTTGGCTAAGAGAATCATTAGTGGAATCAACAAAGCTACTAGCAACAATATCATTTGATTTAACTTTAGCATTGTTGTTACTAGATGAAGAAACTTTTTTGCCTTTGTTACTAGTGTTCTTAGGTTTAACTTGTGGAACAAAACTAGACAAGAGAAATCATTTGGCTATATAAGAGGAATTCTTCTTTTGAAGATCATCACTGATTGCTTTTAGGAACTCATGCTCTTGCTCTAAATTTAGCTTCTCGAAGCGTAGCTTCTCATGAGTTCTTGCAAGCTCTCTATGATCTTCTAAAGTAGTTTCATGAGCTAACTTAAGAGTGTTTAATTCTTTAGTTAGTTGTTCAATCTCTTTCTTATCATCATCATTCGATTCCTATTGACTAGCATGAAAATTAGCAAGTTCATTTTCAATAATATCACTAGTCTTATCAAGGAGCAAGTCATATTCTCCTAACAAGTCATCCGCATCACTGTCAAATCAAAATACTCGGGGAGTGATACCTTGGGGCCTTTTGAGATGAAGAAGTTTCCAATGCCTTCATTTGGTGAATCAAATAAGTCGTAGGAGTTTGAGGAAACAAGTGCAATGCCGGCAACACCTTCATCTTGACTGTAGTCAGAGTTGGAGTGATAGCTTCTCTTGGATTGGTTGTCAGGCTCAGAGCGAGAAACTCATTCACCAACACGAGCTTGATGTCTTCTTATTGAATATCTCTTGGTGTACTTGTCCTTCTTATCCCATTCTTTGCCTCTCTCTGAGTGTCTTTGTTCATAATGATATTCTCTACTCCTTCTCTCTCTGCGAGGTGACTCATTTCTTGAGCTTCGTCTTCTGGGTGACTCTTATCGTCGTCTGTGGGGAGCCGAGCACTCATTTGAAAAGTGTATGGGCTTTCCATAGTTGTATCAGTTTCGATCACGGCTAGTCGAACGCTTCTCATCATATCTTAAACTTGAGCTTCTCTCTTTGCCTATACTCTTGTAGGACTTGTTGAACTTTCTGACCATGAGGTTGATCTCTTCATTGGTAACAAGGTTGTCACTTGAAGTAGCGGGAGCATCGACTGAAGCTTTGTAAGCACCGCTTGACTTGTTGTGCAACTCATCTTTGTCTTTGAGAGACATTTCATGAGCAGCAATCCTTCCAATGACTTCAGTAGGCTTGAGATCTTTGTAGTTGTGCATCATTTGGATTAGTATGCACACCGTGTCGTATCTTCCATCCAAAGCTCTAAGTATCTTCTTGATGATGAACTTGTCAGTCATCTCTTCGCTTCCTAAGCCGACAATCTCATTTGTGATGAGAGCTAGCCTAGAGTACATCTCAGCGAATCCTTCACCATCCTTCATCTCTAACTTGTAAAGCTCACTTTGAAGCACATCCAACTTAGATTATGTGACAGAATTGGTACCTTCGTGCATATCAATCAAAGTATCTCAAATTTCCTTTGCATTCTCAAGGCGACTGATTTTGTTGAATTCTTCGCGACTCAAGCAGTGGAACGCGATGTCACAAGCTTGAGCATTGAATTGTAGCATCTTCAATTCTTTCGCTGTGGCATCATGATTTGGTTCTCTTCCTTTTCCGAAGAAATCACCTTGCACACCAACACGAACAACAACCCAAATGGCAGGATTATGACCAAGAATATGCATTTTCATTTTATGCTTCCAACTAGCAAATTTTGTGCCATAGAAATATGGACCTCTATGGTTATAATTTCCCTCACTAGACACCATACTCTCCTAGGTTGTGAAACCAATGTAATGGAGACCAAAGCTCTGATACCACTTGAAGGATCGAAAGTATGTCTAGAGGGGGGTGATTAGACTACTTGACATGATAAAAACTTAGCCTTTTCCCAGTTTTTAGTGTGGGCCAGTTTTAGCAACTATGACTAGTCAAGTACACCCTACACATGCATATCTAAGAGTATTGTAGCAGAAAGTAAAACAAGAAAGTGTAAATAAAGGGTAA
The DNA here is from genome assembly GCF_904849725.1 of Hordeum vulgare subsp. vulgare. NCBI lineage: Eukaryota > Viridiplantae > Streptophyta > Magnoliopsida > Poales > Poaceae > Hordeum > Hordeum vulgare. The sequence continues at coordinate 489,608,527 of NC_058519.1, forward strand.
GGTAGGGAGATCAAACGCAAAGGTTGACGCGGCAATTTTTGGCATCGTTCTGATAGGTGGCGCTGTCGTACGTCCATGTTAGTGGAGACTTCAACCCACGGAGGGTAATGGCTACGAGAATCCACGGAGGGCTCCACCCACAAGGGGCCCACGAAGAAGCAACCTTGTCTATTCCACCACGGCTTCCGTCCACACACGACTAGCCTCACTCACGGTAGATCTTCACGAAGTAGGCGATCTCCTTGCCCTTAAAAACAACTTGGTTCAACTCCACACTTGAAGTAGGAGGCTCCCAAGCGACACATAACCAATCTAGGAGGCACTACCCTCCAAAAGGTAATATATGTGGTAGAACGATGAACTCCTTGCTCTTGTGCTACTAAAGATAGTCTCCTCCACACTCAATCACTCTCTCACAGATTTGGCATGGATAGGAGAGATTGATCTTGTGGAAATCAACTTGGGGAGGCTAGAAATCAAGGTTCAAATGGTTGGAATGGAATATCTTGATCTCAACACATGAGTACGTGGTTCTCTCTCAGAAAAATGGATCTGGCAAGTGTAAGTGTGTTCTGAGTGCTTCCTATGCGAATGAGAGGTAGGTGGAGGGGTATATATAGGCAACCTCCAAAATCAAACCGTTACACCAAAATTGACCAACTCGGTGACACAGAAGTTACAAACTCGGTGGCACCGACTTGCTTAAAAGGTAGCAACTTTTTAATCTTGGAGGAACCGATATATGAATCTCGGTGGTATCAAAACGGTGACCTAGACTGGATTTCTAAACTCGGTGAGACCGACTTCAAACACGGAATTTTCGAAACTTGAAATTAGCTCAACCGAAAGTTGGTCACCCAAACTCGGTGGCACCGACATGAATGTGAGTTGTACCGAAGTGGTGGGTTGATGTCTATGCATGCTTCGATTCTTGTAGACTATGTTGGGCCTCCAAGCGCAGAGGTTTGTAGGGCAGCAACAATTTCCCACATGTGGATGACCTAAGGCTTATCGAACTCAGGGAAGTAGAGGTTGAAGATGGTCTCTCTCAAGCAACCCTGCAATTAAGATACAAGCAGTCTCTTGTGTCCCCAACACACCTAATACAATTGTCAGTTGTATAGATGCACTAGTTCGGCGAAGAGATGTTAAAAGACAAGTGATATGGATGGTAAAATAAGGTAATGTAAATCTGAAATAAAAATGGCATCAAGGTAGCAAGTGACAAAAGTGAGCATAAATGGTGTAATAATGGTGAGAAACAAGGTCGATGCTTCATACTTTCACTAGTGTCAACTCCCAACAACATTAACATAGTCTAATCACATGATATTTCCACTAAAACATGCAATGGTGATGTACTCAGAGGTCATTCCTTTGTGATCAAGAGAGGACGAGAATTATGTAGGGCTACAAAAGCACACCTCAACAAAGTTGTTAGAATTGCGATTCAAGTCTTAGAATCTTACGACTTTGCGATCCAAACTAGCCCCTCTGATTCTACGATTTTGCTCATAGAATCTAAGTTTCTACAATCCTAGTAGATATGATTCTACAATTCACGATCCTACCAATGGAGCTCCGATCCGATTCGGAATCACGATTCTAACAACCTTGCACCTCAGAGTTCGTACTTCTCATCTATGGATTTCCCAATGTCACCGCAGCCATCCAAAGAGAGTACCACAATCACCACAACGTATCTCGAGGATAGTCAAAGACAAGCACCAAGAGACTCTCAATCTTCAATCAATTCACAAAAGAGGTAATCACTCATGAAAATATTCTTCTAATCCATGTCCAATAGACCGCTGTCACCATGGTCTCGGGGATTATACTAGGTAAGATCAAGTGAGCACATCAATCCAATACATAGAAGAAGGGGAAACATCATGGGATCACCCTAGGTTAACATAGCCTATGATCATAATCAAGATCACATCATGGGAGAGAGAATTAACCACATACCTACTGTAGAAGACCTCAGCCCCGAGGAGGAACTACTCCCCCTTCATGAAGGGAGGAAGCAACGTCGATGGAGATGAATCCGGGGGCACTTCCCCATCCCGGCAGGGTGCTGGCACAGGAATTCTGGTCCCCCAAAACTTGTTGGCGATGGCAGTGGAGATCGGAATTACTTCTAGAGAAAAGGGTCCGGGAATCAGCGTTTCCTCCACGGGGGTAAAAATAGGAGCCAAGGTAGGGTACCAAAGAAGGTGCGCCCCACCCAGGCGGCCTGTGGGCGCGGCCAGGGGGTGGGCCGCCTGGGCAAGCCCTAGCTCCCCGTTGGCCCACCTTTGGTGCTCCGGAAGCTTCCGTCACGCTGATTTTTATATATTTTTCTTGGGATTTTTGGGACTATGTAAATTGGGGTAAAAGTCCCTGCAAAAAAGACATTAGCACACAGAAAGTGGCACTAGGTGCACTGAGTTAGTAGGTTAGTCCAAATATGTGTAAAAAGGTATGAAAGTGTAGCAAAACATATAACAATGTCACACAAAAGATCATGGAACAAGCAGAAATTGTAGATACGTTTGGGACGTATCAACATCCCCAAGCTTAATTCCTGCTCGTCCTCGAGTAGGTAAAAATGACACAAATAGTTTCTGTGGTGACATGCTAACACACATATAAGAACTTCAAAGTAAACCAAGTGAGATATGAAACTCAAGTCAAGACAATAACAAGCAAGTGTCTATATTTAGTATTGAAAATTAGCAAAGTAAGAACATAAAGGTGCAAGAGCTCTCGTTGTCCGTGACTCGAATGTCTCCAAATGGTGTTTGCGTGCAAGAAATGGGATATGGGTTTAGAGCATAAAAATATTTTGAAGTTTAATTGAGAACTCAATCTACTAAAACTTCACACTTGGTCTCCTTCAGAATATTATTTTGACTCATCCCCAGACCACTAGTCAGGCACAAGTCAAAATGATCCTCTCCCTTTCGACTTTGAGCAGTCATGCAATGGATGAGCGCAAGCAAGATATGTTGGCACTTAGGATGGCGAAGAAAATAATGATGTGGAAGGAAGATAAAAAAGGTGTGAAAGGCTCACATCAATGAGGACAACCATAGGCAAGAGAAAGCCAAATGATAGATATGGTGTGAGGAGTAGGGATTACCATGCAACGGATGCACATATGAGCTAAGGTAAGCTCTCCAATCGAACTGGTGGGGTGCATCCAACTTGCTTGCTCATGAAGACCTAGAGCTCATTTGAGGAGGCTCATCATTGGAATATACAAGCCAAGTTTTATAGTGTAAGGGTCCCCATATAGTTATGCATGAATGATAATCTCTATGAAGTACAAATATAACAATGGAGTACGAGTGTGGATCTTTCAAAAGGAATAGTAGTGTTGCCCCCTTCTCTCTTTTTATTTCCTTATTTATTTATTTTTTATTTTTTTGTGGCCTCTTTGGCTCTTTCTATTTATCTCTCATTTGTCCTCTTTGGGATCTTTTCATTTGTCCTCTTTGGGATCTTTTCCTCACTTAAGGGCACCACTCTATATTTTACAAGAATAAAAAGAAGATCTTCACACTTTATAAGAAGTACTCAACATAAAGACAAATGAAAACTATCATGATGTATGCAAATGTATGCCTCTGCCAGTGTAGCAGGATATGCAATGAAACTAGCATGTCATGTAGCAATAATAAGGGCAAGGCCCAACTAGCATGCGGCTCCTCAATCAAGCAAAAGCATGTATGACATGAAGATCAAGTCATGAGATGGTGGATGTTGAATTGCAATGTATCTCGGAAAGGCTATGGAAATGCCTTAATAGGTAGGTATGGTGGCTGTTTTGAGGAAGGATATAATGAGGCTTATGATGACAGAGCGTATCATGCCAAGGGTTTGGATGCACGAGCGAAGTTTGCACCAACTCTCAAGATGAGAAAGGGCAATGCATGGTACCAAAGAGGCTAGCAAAATATGGATGGTGGAAGTGCCAACAATGGAATACTCACATTAGTCCGAAGAACTCATGCACTTATTATCGGTAACTCTCTATCTAGTTAGGAGATTCACAAAGAGACAAGTACCCTGAGGAGGAGTGTTTGGGGGTTTAGTTATCCTTGCTCGTCCTTGACTCATGGTAACGTGAGGGTACTCTATATATTCCAACCCCTCCAGAGGTTCGCGATCCATCTAGTAGCTAGAGTTCTCAATTAAGTTTTTTTGTTTTGAAAAACACACGGATTTCCAAAAGTACGACACCTATCACTAATAGGCTCAAGCTCTTGGCACCAATAGTCCAAACATTACTCAAATCAATACCTCAAAACTATTGCAAGTTACTACTATAGTTAAATAGCAACCTCAATTACCTACTCATGCAAGACACACAACTCAGTGCAACAAGCCAACTCTCTAAACAAAATAAGCATGATAACTCAAGAGAGTTCCAAAAGCAACCTAAATAAAAGCTCTTAAAAAGATAAAGCATGAAAGCTATGAGCTAAGCATGACAGCAACTATGAAAAGATAAAGAACACACAAAAAGGATAAGCATGAAAACCTATGTTGTGTTCTAGAGTGGAGTGGAGCGTGTTTCTCTGCCAAAAAAAGAAGGTTAGGGTCCAACTTGTTATGAACAGCAAGCAAAACTAAAACAAACTCAAAAGTAAAGAGCGGGACGCTCCAAGCATAGCACATAACATATGAAGTGATAAAAATATAGCACGGAGAAGGACGAAATGATGATTGTTCATGGAAAAGGGGATGCATGGGGGCATCCCCAAGCTTAGGCGCTTGACACTCTTGGATCTTCTTTCATCATCTTCCATCGCATACTTGAAAACTCCCTTCATACGAAACTCATCATAAGCTGATTTGAGTGGTTAGTACCCATAACAAAATATATTTTTCTCCACTGGAAATAAATATTTTCATGAAAAGCTACTGTTTCTAAAGATTGCCAAAAAAAATTTGCAAAGAAAAAGCAAGCTTAAGATTTGCAAAACGATGAAAACGCAAAGCGTGGCAGAATCTGTGAAAAACAGAGCAGCAGGTAGTAAATAATTTTTTCAAGGCACTTCTGCAACTCAAATCAAAACACTCAGAACAGATGCCAGAAAGCCAATTGTATAGAGCATACTGTCAAGAAAATTCAGATAAAAAATAGGACCTGGTGATGTTTGGTGAATTTTTCCGTCAAGCATACATAATCTGTTTCTGGACAGCATGTCACAACTTTTGAACTTTCTTGCAATCAGAGGCTAAAACTTGGCACAGAGCTTAAAATAAAAATACAATGATGTTTCTACAGTAGTAACACACATCAAAACCACTAAAAACTGAAAGTAAAATCTCAAAGTAAAGATAACAAGGGTTGTCTCCCTAGAGCTCTTTCTTTATGGTCATAAAGATAGGCTTAAGATTTTAATGATGCTCTCGTAGGAATAAGAGTTGTAGAACAAAAGAGAGCATAAAGAAGCAAATACCAAACACATTTAAGTATAACATGCTTCCTATGCATAGGAATATTGCAATAGAATAATTCATTGAAGCACAAAGCAATAAGCATAGGAAAGCAAAACAAGTGCAGCTTCAAAACCTTCAACATAAAGAGAGGGAACTTGATATTATTGAAATATCTATAAGCATATGTTCCCTTCTCATAATAATTTTCAGTGGTATCATGAATAAACTCAACAATATAAGTATCACATAAATCATTGTTACCATGATCCACATGCAAAAAGGTACTCTTACTCTCCACATAAGCATAATCTTTCTCATTGGTAATAGTGGGAGTAGGACTATCATAAACAACCTGAACACTATAGATTAATTGTGTATTGTGGAGATGGTGTTCAGCAAGGGAGTAATTCCCTCCATGATTATGACAAGTTTCATATGGATATTTTCTCCTTATGTCATAGGTATCTTTACACTATAGATAGGAGTTATAACATCATCATGGTAGAGAAGAACATTATTATTGCTAGCAACTATATTTGTAAACATGTTGTCTTTATTCTTACTAGCAAAATAATTATCAATTATCACATCACTAATGGGTAAAGGACTTGCAATCCTATCATCCCCAAGCTTAGAGGTTTCCATATAATCATTTTCAAAGTTGGTACCAAAAAGATTTTCAAGATCATAAGTAGCATTATCATCGTCTTCCCAATCACAATAAATAACATGCATATCATAATCAAAATCATCTTCAATAGTACCTACGGACTTATCATCAAGATAATTATGAATGCAATCGATCTCACCATCCTCCATAAATTTATGTCTGTTAGGATAAAAGTTTATGCGAGGAATATGCTCAGGCCAGGTTGATACCCATTCTTCTTCCTTCTTGTTCCTCTTCCCCCTCTTCTTTTTCTTCTTCTTCACCTTAGAAGGGAGTGGTCATAGAGGAAGCTTCTGCACATATTCTGGTTTATCATTAGAAACAATAGGAGAAACTTGGGAGAAACCCTCCTTTTTATTAGTGGAAACATAAGAGACATTTTTACGCTTTGGTAAAGTTCCCTCCTTTCTAAACTTACTTATGTAATCATTTTCATGGCAATTAACAACACAATAGAGATGGCATTTTTGCAAAGTGTTGTTTATTACTAAGGCATTATCATCTAGCCAAGAAGTTTTTTCCAATGACTCTTCATACATAAAAAAAACATAAGTTCATCATAAAGATTAGAAGTGATCATGTTATTACACAACTGGTTAACAGTTTTGTTTTGAAAATACATGCATTGAAAATTAAAGTGACCCTCTATACCACAAAGTTCAAAAGTAAAAGGATAAAGGTCACACAATTCTCTAGCAATTTCATATAAATCTCTAACCCAAGTGATTGTTCTTTCATGCTTATGTTGCTTACAATACTTCTCTTCTTCAATCATAGGCCTTTCACAAGGTCTATCCACTCCACAAAAATTAACATGCTTATATAAAACTTCATTTTCAGGAACTCGATCATGCATGTTGCAATTATCATTAACAATTTCATTTTCTTTGCAAATCTCTTTAAAAGGTTCATGATGCTTGATCCAATTCTCCTTAGGCATATTAAGATGTGAAGCAATAGATTTGAGGAAATCAACAAGGAGTTGAGAATCAAGCCCAAACTTAGCACTAAACTTATTAAAACTTGCAGTTTCAACAAAGGACTTAATGCAATCATACTCATAATTTATACCTGACTCTTTACCTTTGCCGATCTCCCAATCTTTAGTATTGCGTTGAATTCTTTTAAGGAGTTCCCATTTAGCATCAATCCTTTCGTTTGTGAAAGAACCCATAGAGGAAGCGACGAGCAAGTCTTTATCCGGTCGAGAGAGCCTAGCATAGAAATTAGTAATAATCATATCTTTGGGGAGCCCATGGTTAGGCCATTTTAGCATTAAAGTTTTCAATCTCCCCCAAGCTTGAGATATGCTCTCTCCATTATGAGGATAGAAATTATAGTCCTATTCTCACGGATTTCATGAAGAGGATAAAACTTAAAGTAAAAGAGAGACTGGATCTCTTCCCAATCCAATAGGTGAGAATCATCTAGTATCCTATACCATTCCAATGTTTTTCCTTTCAGTGACACGGCAAATAATTTCCTTATGACTCCATCTCCTGCCAAACCTGAAATATTAAACAACTCACAGAGTTCTGTAAGTTTCAACAAATGAAAACTAGGATCGACTGTTCCATCTCCTGCATAACAATCTTTCCTAATTATTTCAATTATCCCAAGTGGTATTTCGAATGGGATACATTAAGTAGGTGGAGGATACTTATCTACTATGGGTGTGGTAAAGCGGCCTTCCCCAAGCAGAGAACTAAGAGTGCAGTTTTCCATAAGCCCAACTAGTGAAAATAAAAACAAGAAACGAAAAGATTTAATTGCAAGATCTAAAGATATACCTTCAAGCACTCACCTCCCCGGCAACGGCGCCAGAAATAGCTTGATTTCTATGCACGCTTCTATTCTTGTAGACTATGTTGGGCCTCCAAGCGTAGAGGTTTGTAGGGCAGCAACAATTTCCCTCAAGTGAATGACCTAAGGCTTATCGAACTCAGGGAAGTAGAGGTTGAATATGGTCTCTCTCAAGCAACCCTGCAATTAAGATACAAGAAGACTCTTGTGTCCCCAACACACCTAATACAATTGTCAGTTGTATAGGTGCACTAGTTCGGCGAAGAGATGTTAAAAGACAAGTGATATGGATGGTAAAACAAGGTATTGTAAATCTGAAATAAAAATGGAAGAAAGGTAGCAAGTGAAAAAAGTGATCATAAACGGTGTAACAATGGTGAGAAACAAGGCCGAGGCTTCATACTTTCAATAGTGGCAACTCCCAACAACATTAACATAGTCTAATCACATGATATTTCCACTAAAACATGCAATGGTGACGTACTCGGAGGTCATTCATTTGTGATCAGGAGAGGACGAGAATTATGTAGGGCTACAAAAGCACACCTCAGAGTTCGTAGTTCTCATCTATGGATTTCCCAATGTCACCGCAGCCATCCAAAGAGAGTACCACAATCACCACAACGTATCTCAAGGATAGTCAAAGACAAGCACCAAGAGACTCTCAATCTTCAATCAATTCACAAAAGAGGAAATCACTCATGAAAATATTCTTCTAATCCATGTCCAATAGACAGCTGTCACCATGGTCTCGGGGATTATACTAGATAAGATCAAGTGAGTACATCAATCCAATACATAGAAGAAGCGGAAACATCATGGGATCACCCTAGGTTAACATAGCCTATGATCACAATCAAGATCACATCATGGGAGAGAGAATTAACCACATAGCTACTATAGAAGACCTCAACCCCAAGGAGGAAGTACTCCCGCTTCATGGAGGGAGGAAGCAATGTCGATGGAGATGAATTCAGGGGCACTTCCCCATCTCGGCAGGGTGCTGGCACAGGAATTCTGGTCCCCCGAAACTTGTTGGCGTTGGCGGCGTAGATCGTAATTGCTTCTGGAGAAAAGGGTCTGAGAATCAGCATTTCCTCCAAGGGGGTAAAAATAGGAGCCAAGGTAGGGCACCAGAGGAGGTGGGCCCCACCAAGGCGATCCGTGGGCGCGGTCAGGAGGTAGGCCACGCAGGGAGGCCGCCTGGGCAACCCTGGCTCCCCTCTGGCCCACCTTTGGTGCTCCGGAAGCTTTCTTCACGCTTATTTTTATATATTTTCTCGGGATTTTTGGGACTCTGTAAATTGTGGTAAAAACTGTTGGGGAACGTCGCAAGGGAAACAAAAAATTTCCTACGCGCACGAAGACCTATCATGGTGATGTCCATCTACGAGAGGGGATGAGTGATCTACGTACCCTTGTAGATCGTACAGCAGAAGCGATTAGAGATCGCGGTTGATGTAGTGGAACGTCCTCACGTCCCTCGATCCGCCCCGCGAACAATCCCGCGATCAGTCCCACGATCTAGTACCGAACGGACGGCACCTCCGCGTTCAGCACACGTACAGCTCGACGATGATCTCGGCCTTCTTGATCCAGCAAGAGAGACGGAGAGGTAGAAGAGTTCTCCGGCAGCGTGACGGCGCTCCGGAGGTTGGTGATGATCTTGTCTCAGCAGGGCTCCGCCCGAGCTCCGCAGAAACACGATCTAGAGGAAAAACTATGGAGGTATGTGGTCGGGCAGCCATGAGAAAGTCGTCTCAAATCTGCCCTAAAAGCCCCATATATATAGGAGGAGGGAGGGAGACCTTGCCTTGGGGTCCAAGGGAACCCCAAGGGGTCGGCCGAGCCAGGGGGGAGGACTCTCCCCCCCCCCAAACCGAGTCCTACTTGGTTTGGTGGGAGGGAGTCCTTCCCCCTTCCCACCTCTCCCTTTTTTTTTCTTTCCTTTGATATTTTCTCTTCCTTGGCGCATAGGATTTGGTGGGCTGTCCCACCAGCCCACTAAGGGCTGGTGTGACCCCCCCAAATACCTATGGGCTTCCCCGGAGTGGGTTGCCCCCCTCCGGTGAACCCCCGGAACCCATTCGTCATTCCCGGTACATTCCCGGTAACTCCGAAAACCTTCCGGTAATCAAATGAGGTCATCCTATATATCAATCTTCGTTTCCGGACCATTCCAGAAACCCTCGTGACGTCCGTGATCTCATCCGGGACTCCGAACAACATTCGGAAACCAACCATATAACTCAAATACGCATAAAACAACGTCGAACCTTAAGTGTGCAGACCCTGCGGGTTCGAGAACTATGTAGACATGACCCGAGAGACTCCTCGGTCAATATCCAATAGCGGGACCTGGATGCCCATATTGGATCCTACATATTCTACGAAGATCTTATCGTTTGAACCTCAGTGCCAAGGATTCGTATAATCCCGTATGTCATTCCCTTTGTCCTTCGGTATGTTACTTGCCCGAGATTCGATCGTCAGTATCCATATACCTATTTCAACCTCGTTTACGGGCAAGTCTCTTTACTCGTTCCGTAATACAAGATCCCGCAACTTACACTAAGTTACATTGCTTGCAAGGCTTGTGTGTGATGTTGTATTACCGAGTGGGCCCCGAGATACCTCTCCGTCACACGGAGTGACAAATCCCAGTCTTGATCCATACTAACTCAACTAACACCTTCGGAGATACCTGTAGAGCATCTTTATAGTCACCCAGTTACGTTGCGACGTTTGATACACACAAAGCATTCCTCCGGTGTCAGTGAGTTATATGATCTCATGGTCATAGGAATAAATACTTGACACGCAGAAAACAGTAGCAACAAAATGACACGATCAACATGCTACGTCTATTAGTTTGGGTCTAGTCCATCACGTGATTCTCCCAATGACGTGATCCAGTTATCAAGCAACAACACCTTGTTCATAATCAGAAGACACTGACTATCATCGATCAACTGGCTAGCCAACTAGAGGCATGCTAGGGACGGTGTTTTGTCTATGTATCCACACATGTAAATGAGTCTTCATTCAATACAATTATAGCATGGATAATAAACTATTATCTTGATACAGGAATTATAATAATAACTATACATTTATTATTGCCTCTAGGGCATAATTCCAACAGTCTCCCACTTGCACTAGAGTCAATAATCTAGCCCTCACATCACCATGTGAATTACATTGTAATAAATCTAACACCCATACAGTTCTAGTGTCGATCATGTTTTGGCCGTGGAAGAGGTTTAGTCAGCGGGTCTGCTACATTCAGATCCGTGTGCACTTTGCATATATTTACGTCCTCCTCCTCGACGTAGTCGCGGATGAGGTTGAAGCGTCGTTTGATGTGTCTGGTCTTCTTGTGAAACCTTGGTTCCTTTGCTAAGGCAATGGCACCAGTGTTGTCACAGAACAAGGTTATTGGATCCAGTGCACTTGGCACCACTCCAAGATCCGTCATGAACTGCTTCATCCAGACACCCTCCTTGGCCGCCTCCGAGGCAGCCATGTACTCCGCTTCACATGTAGAATCTGCTACGATGCTTTGCTTGGAACTGCACCAGCTTACTGCACCCCCATTAAGAATAAATACGTATCCGGTTTGCGACTTAGAGTCGTCCGGATCTGTGTCAAAGCTTGCATCGACGTAACCTTTTACGGCGAGCTCTTCGTCACCTCCATACACGAGAAACATCTCCTTAGTCCTTTTCAGGTACTTCAGGATATTCTTGACCGCCGTCCAGTGATCCACTCCTGGATTACTCTGGAACCTACCTGCCATACTTATGGCCAGGCTAACATCCGGTCTAGTGCACAGCATTGCATACATGATAGAGCCTATGGCTGAAGCATAGGGGACGGAGCGCATATGCTCTCTATCTTCATCAGTTGCTGGGCACTGAGTCTTACTCAATCTCGTACCTTGTAACACTGGCAAGAACCCTTTCTTGGACTGTTCCATTTTGAACCTCTTCAAAACTTTGTCAAGGTATGTGCTTTGTGAAAGTCCTATCAGGCGTTTTGATCTATCCCTATAGATCTTAATGCCTAGAATGTAAGGAGCTTCTCCTAGGTCCTTCATAGAGAAACTTTTATTCAAGTAACCTTTTATGCTCTCCAAAAGCTCTACGTTGTTTCCAATCAGTAATATGTCATCCACATATAATATTAGAAACGCCACAGAGCTCCCACTCACTTTCTTGTAAATACAAGATTCTCCAACCACTTGTATAAACCCAAATGCTTTGATCACCTCATCAAAGCGTTTGTTCCAACTCCGGGATGCTTGCACCAGTCCATAAATGGATCGCTGGAGCTTGCACACTTTGTCAGCATTTTTAGGATCGACAAAACCTTCGGGTTGCATCATATACAACTCTTCCTTAAGGAAACCGTTAAGGAACGCCGTTTTGACATCCATCTGCCAAATTTCATAATCGAAAAATGCAGCTATTGCTAACATGATTCTGACGGACTTAAGCATCGCTACGGGAGAGAAAGTCTCATCGTAGTCAATTCCTGGAACTTGTGAAAAACCCTTTGCCACAAGTCGAGCTTTATAAACGGTCACATTACCGTCAGCGTCCGTCTTCTTCTTAAAGATCCATTTGTTCTGAATAGCCTTGCGGCCCTCAGGCAGTATCTCCAAAGTCCACACTTTGTTCTCATACATGGATCCTATCTCGGATTTCATGGCTTCCAGCCATTTGTTGGAATCTGGGCCCACCATTGCTTCTTCATAATTTGCAGGTTCATTGTTGTCTAACAACATGATTGATAAGACGGGATTACCGTACCACTCTGGAGCAGCACGTGATCTCGTCGACCTGCGTGGTTCAACAGAAACTTGAACTGGAGTTTCATGATCATCATCATTAACTTCCTCCTCAACCGGCGTCGCAATGACAGAGGTTTCCTCTTGCCCTGCGCCACCATCCAGAGGGATAATAGGTTCGACAACCTCGTCAAGTTCTATCTTCCTCCCACTCAATTCTCTCGAGAGAAACTCCTTCTCGAGAAAAGTTCCATTCTTAGCAACAAACACTTTGCCCTCGGATTTGAGATAGAAGGTGTACCCAACTGTCTCTTTTGGGTAACCTATGAAGACGCATTTTTCCGCTTTGGGTTCCAGCTTTTCAGGCTGAAGCTTTTTGACATAAGCATCACATCCCCAAACTTTAAGAAACGACAACTTTGGCCTTTTGCCACACCACAGTTCGTATGGTGTCGTCTCAACGGATTTCGATGGTGCCCTATTTAAAGTGAATGCTGCTGTTTCTAATGCATAACCCCAAAACGATAACGGCAAATAAGTAAGAGACATCATAGATCGCACCATTTCTAATAAAGTACGATTACGACGTTCGGACACACCATTACGCTGCGGTGTTCCAGGCGGTGTTAACTGCGAAACAATTCCACATTGTCTTAAGTGAGTACCAAACTCGAAACTCAGATACTCACCCCCACGATCAGACCGTAGGAACTTGATCTTCTTGTTACGATGATTTTCCACTTCACTCTGAAATTGCTTGAACTTTTCAAATGTTTCAGACTTGTGCTTCATCAAGTAGACATAACCATATCTACTTAGATCGTCAGTGAAGGTGAGAAAATAACGATATCCGCCGCGTGCCTCCATGCTCATTGGACCACACACATCGGTATGTATGATTTCCAACAAGTCACTTGCACGCTCCATCGTTCCGGAGAACGGAGTCTTAGTCATCTTGCCCATGAGGCATGGTTCGCACGTGTCAAGTGAATCAAAGTCAAGTGACTCCAAAAGTCCATCAGCATGGAGTTTCTTCATGCGCTTTACACCAATATGACCCAAGCGGCAGTGCCACAAAAATATGGTGCTATCATTGTTTACTCTAACTCTTTTGGTCTCAATGTTATGTATATGCGTATCTGTATCAAGATCCAATATGAACAATCCTCTCACATTCGGTGCATGACCATAAAAGATGTTACTCATAGAAATAGAACAACCATTATTCTCAGACTTAAAAGAGTAACCGTCTCGCAATAAACAAGATCCAGATATAATGTTCATGCTCAACGCAGGCACTAAATAACAATGATTTAAGTTCATCACTAATCCCGATGGTAGTTGAAGTGACACGGTGCCGACGGCGATTGCATCAACCTTGGAACCGTTTCCTACGCGCATCGTCACTTCGTCTTTCGCCAGCCTCCGTCTATTCCGCAGTTCCTGCTTCGAGTTGCAAATGTGAGCAACAGAACCGGTATCGAATACCCAGGCACTACTACGAGAGCTGGTTAAGTACACATCAATAACATGTATATCAAATATACCTGATTTTTCTTTGCCCGCCTTCTTATCTGCCAGATACTTGGGGCAATTGCGCTTCTAGTGACCCATACCCTTGCAATAGAAGCACTCTGTTTCAGGCTTAGGTCCAGCCTTGGGTTTCTTCGGCGGATTGGCAACAGGCTTGCCGCTCTTCTTCGAATTGCCCTTCTTGCCTTTGTCGTTTCTCTTGAAACTAGTGGTCTTGCTCACCATCAACACTTGATGTTCTTTACGGAGTTCAGACTCTGCGACTTTCAGCATCGCAAACAACTCGCCGGGAGACTTGTTCATCCCTTGCATGTTGTAGTTCAACACAAAGCCTTTATAGCTTGGCGGCAGTGATTGGAGGATTCTGTCAGTGATAGCTTCTTGCGGGAGCTCAATCCCTAGTTCAGCTAGACGGTTTGAGTACCCAGACATCTTGAGTACATGTTCACTGACAGACGAGCTTTCCTCCATCTTGCAAGCATAGAATTTATCGGAGGTCTCATACCTCTCGATCCGGGCGTTCTTCTGAAAGATAAACTTCAACTCCTCGAACATCTCAAATGCTCCATGATGCTCAAAGCGACGTTGAAGTCCCGGCTCTAAGCCATACAAGACTGCACATTGAACTATGGAGTAGTCCTCCTTACGTGCTAGCCAAGCGTTCTTAACATCCTGATCAGCCGTAGCGGGTGGTTCATCTCCTAGCGCAGCATTAAGGACATAATCCTTCTTTCCAGCTTGTAAGATTAGCTTAAGATTACGAGCCCAGTCTACAAAGTTGCTTCCATCATCTTTCAACTTAGCTTTCTCTAGGAACGTATTAAAATTGAGGATGACACTTGCGTGAGCCATGATCTACAACACAAATATATTCAAAGTGGACTTAGACTATGTTCAAGATAATTAGAGTTCAACTTAATCAAGATATATGCTAAACTCCCACTCAAAAAAGTACATCTCTCTAGTCATTTGAGTGGTTCATGATCCACTTACACTATCCCAAGTCCGATCATCACGTGAGTCGAGAGTAGTTTCAGTGGTAAGCATCCCTATGCTAATCATATCAACTATATGATTCATGATCGACCTTTCGGTCTCATGTGTTCCGAGGCCATGTCTGCACATGCTAGGCTCGTCAAGCTTAACCCGAGTGTTCCGCGTGCGCAACTGTTTTGCACCCGTTGTATGTGAACGTTGAGTCTATCACACCCGATCATCACGTGGTGTCTCGAAACGACGAACTGTAGCAACGGTGCACAGTCGGGGAGAACACAATTTCGTCTTGAAATTTTAGTGAGAGATCACCTCATAATGCTACCGTCGTTCTAAGCAAAATAAGGTGCATAAAAGGATTAACATCACATGCAATTCATAAGTGACATGATATGGCCATTATCACGTGCTTCTTGATCTCCATCACCAAAGCACCGGCACGATCTTCTTGTCACCGGCGCCACACCATGATCTCCATCATCATGATCTCCATCAACGTGTCGCCATCGGGGTTGTCGTGCTACTTATGCTATCACTACTAAAGCTACATCCTAGCAAAATAGTAAACGCATCTGCAAGCACATATGTTAGTATAAAGACAACCCTATGGCTCCTGCCGGTTGCCGTACCATCGACGTGCAAGTCGATATTTCTATTACAACATGATCATCTCATACATCCAATATATCACATCACATCATTGGCCATATCACATCACAATCATACCCTGCAAAAACAAGTTAGACGTCCTCTAATTTTGTTATTGCATGTTTTACGTGGTGACCAAGGGTATCTAGTAGGATCGCATCTTACTTACGCAAACACCACAACGGAGATATATGAGTTGCTATTTAACCTCATCCAAGGACCTCCTCGGTCAAATCCGATTCAACTAAAGTTGGAGAAACCGTCACTTGCCAGTCATCTTTGAGCAAAGGGGGTCACTCGTAACGATGAAACCAGTCTCTCGTAAGCGTACGAGTAATGTCGGTTCAAGCCGCTTCGATCCAACAATACCGCGGAATCAAGAAAAGACTAAGGAGGGCAGAAAAACGCACATCACCGCCCACAAAACCTTTTGTGTTCTACTCGAGAAGACATCTACGCATGAACCTAGCTCATGATGCCACTGTTGGGGAACGTCGCAAGGGAAACAAAAATTTTCCTACGCGCACGAAGACCTATCATGGTGATGTCCATCTACGAGAGGGGATGAGTGATCTACGTACCCTTGTAGATCGTACAGCAGAAGCGATTAGAGATCGAGGTTGATGTAGTGGAACGTCCTCATGTCCCTCGATCCGCCCCGCGAACAATCCCGCGATCAGTCCCACGATCTAGTACCGAACGGACGGCACCTCCGCGTTCAGCACACGTACAGCTCGACGATGATCTCGGCCTTCTTGATCCAGCAAGAGAGACGGAGAGGTAGAAGAGTTCTCCGGCAGCGTGACGGCGCTCCGGAAGTTGGTGATGATCTTGTCTCAGCAGGGCTCCGCCCGAGCTCCGCAGAAACACGATCTAGAGGAAAAACTATGGAGGTATGTGGTCGGGCAGCCGTGAGAAAGTCGTCTCAAATCTGCCCTAAAAGCCCCATATATATAGGAGGAGGGAGGGAGACCTTTCCTTGGGGTCCAAGGGAACCCCAAGGGGTCGGCCGAGCCAGGGGGGAGGACTCTCCCCCCCCAAACCGAGTCCTACTTGGTTTGGTGGGAGGGAGTCCTTCCCCCTTCCCACCTCTCCCTTTTTTTTTCTTTCCTTTGATATTTTCTCTTCCTTGGCGCATAGGATTTGGTGGGCTGTCCCACCAGCCCACTAAGGGCTGGTGTGACCCCCCCAAATACCTATGGGCTTCCCCGGAGTGGGTTGCCCCCCTCCGGTGAACCCCCGGAACCCATTCGTCATTCCCGGTACATTCCCGGTAACTCCGAAAACCTTCCGGTAATCAAATGAGGTCATCCTATATATCAATCTTCATTTCCGGACCATTCCAGAAACCCTCGTGACGTCCGTGATCTCATCCGGGACTCCGAACAACATTCGGAAACCAACCATATAACTCAAATACGCATAAAACAACGTCGAACCTTAAGTGTGCAGACCCTCCGGGTTCGAGAACTATGTAGACATGACCCGAGAGACTCCTCGGTCAATATCCAATTGCGGGACCTGGATGCCCATATTGGATCCTACATATTCTACAAAGATCTTATCGTTTGAACCTCAGTGCCAAGGATTCGTATAATCCCGTATGTCATTCCCTTTGTCCTTCGGTATGTTACTTGCCCGAGATTCGATCGTCAGTATCCATATACCTATTTCAACCTCGTTTACCGGCAAGTCTCTTTACTCGTTCCGTAATACAAGATCCCGCAACTTACACTAAGTTACATTGCTTGCAAGGCTTGTGTGTGATGTTGTATTACCGAGTGGGCCCCGAGATACCTCTCCGTCACACGGAGTGACAAATCCCAGTCTTGATCCATACTAACTCAACTAACACCTTCGGAGATACCTGTAGAGCATCTTTATAGTCACCCAGTTACGTTGCGACGTTTGATACACACAAAGCATTCCTCCGGTGTCAGTGAGTTATATGATCTCATGGTCATAGGAATAAATACTTGACACGCAGAAAACAGTAGCAACAAAATGACACGATCAACATGCTACGTCTATTAGTTTGGGTCTAGTCCATCACGTGATTCTCCCAATGACGTGATCCAGTTATCAAGCAACAACACCTTGTTCATAATCAGAAGACACTGACTATCATCGATCAACTGGCTAGCCAACTAGAGGCATGCTAGGGACGGTGTTTTGTCTATGTATCCACACATGTAAATGAGTCTTCATTCAATACAAGTATAGCATGGATAATAAACTATTATCTTGATACAGGAATTATAATAATAACTATACATTTATTATTGCCTCTAGGGCATAATTCCAACAAAAACCCCTACAAAAAAACACATCAGCAGACACAAACTCGTACTGGGTGCACTGAGTTAGTAGGTTAGTCCAAATATGTGTAAAAAGGTATGAAATTGTGGCAAAACATATAACAATGTCACCCAAAAGATCATGGAACAAGCAGAAATTATAGATACATTTGGGACGTATCATGGGTCTGGCATAGGATCTATGTAAGTGTAAAATCGGTATGGCCGAGTGAGAACTGTTGGTGGCACCGATTTTCCATATTTGGCTTGGGACAGATATATTTTGTGGAATAGTGGTTGAGTATTTTTGGTGGCTATCTCTAAGCACTTGAGCAACCAATTCATCATAATACCTCATCCCCTTTTAATAGTATTGGCTTTCCTATGGACTCAAATATGATTTCTCACAAAGTTTAAAATGAAGAGTCTTGTTGCTTGAAGCTTTAGCCAATCCTATTCCTTCCTTGCATCAAATAGGCATCTCCACACAATCCTATAGCCAAAGCATCTTTGAACTTTTCTGAAATATACTTGGATAAATTCATTAGTCCAATGATGCATATGTTGTCATTAATTACCAAAACCACCTTGGGAAGCAATTGTGCTTCCAAGCTGTCCAAGAAATACTACGATGCCCACCACCGCGAGGCGGAGTTTGTGGTGGGTGATCGGGTGTGGTTGCGGTTTCTCCATCGCACCCCGCAGTCGCTGGACCCATGGGCAAAGCGCAAGTTGGGTACTCGCTAAATCGGTCCGTTTCCGGTGTTGGAGCGCGTCGGCAACGTCGCCTACCGACTCCAGCTGCAGTCGGGCGCCCGCATCCATGATGTCTTCCATGTGGGGCTGCTCAAGCCATTCCGAGCGACTCACCAGCGGTCGTGCCCGCACTACCCCCAACCTCCACCGGTCATCTCCTTCCGGGTCCGACAAAGGTGTTGATGGCCCATTAGATCCGGGGTGCTTGGAATCTCTTAATCAAGTGGCAAGGCCTTCTGGAAGAGGACGCCATGTGGGAGCAACTAGAGGAGTTCCGACAGCATTCCGTGACTTCCAGCTCAAGGACGAGCTGTTTGCGCACGCGAGGAGAGATGATAGGCCCGGCGTGCATTATAGCCGGGGAAGGCCCACGGGCTCCGGCAGTTAGGGGCTTGGCCCACTTAGCGTTATTTTTATTAGCACCTAAAGGGATTATATATACCCATGTAAAGACTCGTTTTGAGATTAAGAAGTAGCAAACATGTTTGCTCGGCTTTTGCCAGGAAACCCTAAACCCTAGCCATCACTGCGGTTCCCTCTTTCCCACACGCGATCACGGCACCACAGCGCCGTCGGACGCCCCCCTAGCCTCTCCAACACTCCTTCTACCCCTATAACCTAAGGCCACGCCTTGGTAGGAGATCGGCTCCTATCACTTCTACAACCTGAATAAACATTTTTCTGATTCGTCGTGCAAACCCGGCCTGATGTAACTCACAAGACCCCATGCAACACCTACAACTTGTTACTCCTTCCATTCCTAAATATAAGTCTTTTTAGTAGTTCCATTACAGACTAGATACGGATGTATAGGGACATACTCTAGAGTGTAGATTCACTCATTTTGCTTCGTATGTAGTCTCTAGTGAAATATCTAAAAAGACTTATATTTAGGAGCAAAGGGAGTACAATAAATGAGCTTGGCCCATCTACAAATTCTGAAACCTCAAATGATCCCATAAATAAAATGGCAAGTGGTGGTGTGATGGTGCTAAAATTTAGTCCCAAATCGCTAGTTGAGGAAGAGTTGGACCTCTTTATATAGTGAGTTATCCCCACCACTCTAAGTGTGTGTTCAGAAAAGAAAGGGGAACACCACACGCGCACTCACTCGCCTGCTAGTTTATTTTTTAAGTCTTGGCAGACAAGTTTATTATTTCTTGTCTGGTAAGTATACTACTTAGAAACCAAAGACACACCAAAAACAACTAGGGTTTTGCCTCATCTCACAACTTGCGCCGCCATCGAAGTCTACCTCAAATCGAACGCCGACGTGCATCGGCATGCGGGAGAGAAGGTCTCCGAAACCGTTCGTCTTTACGATCCTGGACCGGAAGAGGACGAATTAGGTTTTTGGGAATCGCTCTGCAAGACTGCTCAAATTTGTCATCACACGTCGTAAACCCATGGGTTGTAAGTGGGTGTTCAAAAAGAAGTTAAGGCCTGATGGTACTATTGATAAGTACAAGGCGCGACTTGTGGACAATGGCTACACTCAGAAAGAAGGCGAAGATTACTTTGACACATATTCACCTCTTGCTCGAATAACCACCATTCGGGTGCTAATTTTCCTTGCTGCCTCTTGATGACCCACAAGTGTAGGGGATCTATCATAGTCCTTTCGATAAGTAAGAGTGTCGAACCCAACGAGGAGCAGAAGGATCTGACAAGTGGTTTTCAGCAAGGAAATATCTGCAAGCACTGAAATTGTCGGTGACAAGTGATTGTGTGGTGAGATGATTCATAGCAAGCAACAAGTAACAAAAGTAGCAACGGTGCAGCAAAGTGGCCCAATCCCTTTTGTAGCAAGGGAAAAGCCCGGACAAAGTCTTATAGGAGGTAAAACGCTCCCGAGGACACATGGGAATTTCTGTCAAGCTACTTTTCATCATGTTCATATGATTCACGTTCGCTACTTTGATAGTTTGATATGTGGGTGGACCGGTGCTTGGGTGCTGCCCTTACTTGGACAAACCTCCCACTTATGATTAACCCCTCTCACAAGCATCCGCACCTACAAAAGAATAATTTAGACAAAGTCTAACCATAGCATTAAACTACTGGATCCAAATCAGCCCCTTACGAAGCAACGCATAAACTAGGGTTTAAGCTTCTGTCACTCTAGCAACCCATCATCTACTTTCTACTTCCCAATGCCTTCCTCTAGGCCCAAATAATGGTGAAGTGTTATGTAGTCGACATTCACATAACACCACTAGAGGAAAAACAACATACAACGCATCAAAATATCAAACGAATGCCAAATTCACATGACTACTTATAGCAAGACTTATCCCATGTCCTCAGGAACAAAAGTGACTACTCACAAAGCATAATAATATTCATGACCAGAGAGGTAATGAATAGCATCAAGGATCTGAACATATAATCTTCCACCGAGTAATCCAACTAGCATCAAGTATAAAGAGTAATTAACACTACTAGCAACTTTACAAGTACCAATCGGAGTCGCGAGACGGAGATTGGTTACAAGAGATGAACTAGGGTTTGGAGATGAGATGGTCCTGATGAAGATGTTGCTGGTGATGAGTCCCCTCCGATGAGAGGAGTGTTGGTGATGACGATGGTGATGATTTCCCCCTCCGGGAGGGAAGTTTCCCCGGCACGACGACCCTGCCGGAGCTCTAGATTGGTTCTGCTCAAGTTTCGCCTCGTGGCGGCGGCGATTCCTCCCGAAAGCCTCCTATGGATTTTTTCTGAAACGAAACCCTTCTTATAGCAAAAGAGGGGAGCCAGAGGGCCAGCAGGGTGCCCACAAGCCCCCTAGGCGCGGCCAGGTGGTAGGCCGCACCTAGCAGGCTTGTGGCCTCCTGGTGGCTCCCCTCTGGTACTTCTTCATCCTAGTATTTTTTATAAATTCCAAAATAATTCCTCGTTGATTTTCACGGCTTTTGGAGTTGCGCAGAATAGGTATCTCAAACTTGCTCCTTTTTTAGGCCAGAATTCCAGCTACCGGCATTCTCCCTCTTCATGTAAACCTTGCAAAATAAGAGAGAAAAGGCATAAGTATTGTACCGTGAAGTGTAATAACAGCCCATAAAGCGATAAATATCAACATGAAAGCATGATGCAAAATGGACGTATCAACTCCCCCAAGCTTAGACCTCGCTTGTCCTCAAGCGAAAACCAAGATCAATAAATATGCCCACATGTTTAGAGAGAGAGGTGTCGACAAAACAAGATACGGACATGTAGGCATCATGATCATAGTTAGAACAGCAATATCATCAAATCATCTCTTATGCTAAAGTGGTAATTCCTTCACAAAGTAAAGTATGGATCAAGAACCTTATTGATAATTAACAACCAATAGCCTTTAGTCATTGAAGCAATTGCAATTTATCATAACATCGGAAAGAGTCAAATAAGAGCTTGTAAAGCAAATCCACATACTCAATCATCTTTTCGTCTTCTACAATTGCTACAACTCACGTGGTACTCATGAGATCAAAGTTTCAGTTGGACACAGAGAAAGATAGGGGCTTATAGTTTCGCCTCCCAACTATTTACCTCAAGGGTAATGTCAACAATAATACTCATGAATACTTACTTCCAAGTTGACATATGAATATAGATCTTTCCCTAGCATATGACGCTAGCCAAGATAAAGGCGAAATAAGGAATTGGTGTAGATCACCATGAATCTTTCAAGGACAAAAAGTAAAGGTACAAGATAGGCCCTTCGCAGAGGGAAGCAGAGGTTGTCATGCCCTTTTGAGGTTTGGATGTGGACCTCTTAGTGTGAAGGAACATCACTTTATATTGCCTCCTGTGATAAAGAACTTTATTATGCAGTTCGTCGCTTTTATGTCTTCCCCATCACAGGTTCGTACAAAGCTTACTTTCCACACACTAATAGATCATACATATTTGCGGAGCATTTTTTATTGCTTGCACCGATGACAACTTACTTGAGGGATCTTATTCAATCCATAGGCAGGTATGGTGGACTCTCATGGCAAAACTGGGTTCAAGGTTTATGGATGCACAAGTAGTATCTCTACTTAGTGCGGAAGTTTTGGCTGATATGAGGTGGAAGCAAGCATCACATGCTAACGGATCTCTAATCATATAACATTGTTCGGAACCAAGCAAACATAATTCATTATGTTGTCTTCCTTGTCCAACATCTACTTCTAAGCATGTAATAGTTTAATGAGTGTTCACAATCATAGATGGTGTCAAAGATGATATATTTATATGTGAACCTCTCCTTCTTTATCACTTCTTATTAATTGCAACAATGACCAAGGTCTATGTTTGTCCACCCACGGCAAGTTTCAATCAACATTCTTTTTATATGTGAAGTCATTGATAACCCACAAGCATAGGGGATAGCAACAGTTTTCGAGGGTAGAGTATTCAACCCAAATTTATTGATTCGACTCAAGGGGAAGCCAAAGAATATTCTCAAGTATTAGTCGTTGAGTTGTCAATTCAACCACACCTGGAAGATTTAGAATCTACAGCAAAAGTATCAGTAGCAAAGTAGTATGATAGCAGAAGTAGCAACAGTAACCAGTAGCAGCAAAGTGACATCAGTAGCAACAGAGTAATAGTAGTAGCAATGACAACAGTAGCGGCAAAGTAACGTAGCAAGGACCAGTAGGAAAAGACTCGTAGGCATTGGATCGGTGATGGATGATTATGCCGGATGCTATTCATCATGCAACAGTTATAACACGGAGAGATATGTAACTAGCTCCAGTTCGTCAATCTAATGTAGGCATGTATTCCGTATGTAGTCATACATGCTTAGGGAAAAGAACTTGCATGACATCTATTGTCCATCTCTCCCGTGGCAGCGGGGTCCTAATGGAAACTACGGGATATTAAGGTTCTCATTTTAATAAAGAATCGGACCAACACATTAACACTTAGTGAATACATGAACTCCTCATACTATGGTCATCGCTGGGAGTGGTTCCGGCTATTGTCACTCCGGGGTTGCCGGGTCATAACACATAGTAGGTGACTACAACTTGCAAGATAGGATCAAGAACACACATATATTGGCGACAACATAATAGGTTCAGATATGAAATCATGGCACTCGGGCCCTAGTGACAAGCATTAAGCATGCCAAAGTAGTAGCAACATCAATCTCAGAACATAGTGGATACTAGGGATCAATCCCCATCATAACTAACTCGATTACATGATAGATCTCATCCAACCCATCACCGTCCAGCAAGCCTACGATGAGATTACTCACGAACGGTGAAGAGCATCATGGAATTGGCGATGAAGGAAGGTTGGTGATGACGATGGCGACGATCTCCCCTCTCCGGAGCCCAGAACAGACTCCAGATCTGCCCTCCAGATGAAGAACGGGAGGTGGCGGCGCCTCTGTATCGTAAAACATGATGAACTCTTCTCTTTTATTTTTTTCCGGGCGAAACGGACTAAATAGAGCTGGATTTAAAGGCGGTGGTGCAACATGGGCCCCATGAGCCTACCAGGAGCGACCACGGGGACCGTGC
Organism: Hordeum vulgare subsp. vulgare; assembly: GCF_904849725.1. Taxonomy (NCBI): domain Eukaryota; kingdom Viridiplantae; phylum Streptophyta; class Magnoliopsida; order Poales; family Poaceae; genus Hordeum; species Hordeum vulgare. The sequence goes on from NC_058519.1 coordinate 489,632,956, forward strand.
CTGGTGGGCTCCACGCTCCACTTCCTCAGCTGATTCTTGCGCCAGTATTTTTTGTATATTCCACAAAAATTCTCCGTAAATTTTCAGATCATTCCGAGAACTTTTATTTCTGCGCAAAAACAACACCATGGCAATTCTGCTGAAAACAACGTTAGTCCGGGTTAGTTCCATTCAAATCATGCAAATTAGAATCCAAAACAAGGGCAAAAGAGTTCGGAAAAGTAGATACGACGGAGACGTATCAGTCATCACTTCCCATAAGATCATTACATGATCTTTCATGCTTTTGTTCTTTTATCATTCTCTTGATCATGGCATGAGGCAAGGCCCTTAACTAAAACTCTCTTTATTATATGACTCGCGAACTCGAATACATTGGGGGTGACACAAAGCAAAACTCAAGCCTAAAACACTAAGAACTTTATTCTACTAGAGAAAGATAAAACCAAAAAGGATCGAACTAAGAAAAGGTAAAGGCAAAAGATGTGATGGTGATACGATACCAGGGCAACTCCCCAAGCTTGGCACAAGCCAAGGGGATTGCCCATACCCGTGCTTAGTTGTCTTCCTTCAAAGGTGGTGGTGGTAGAGTTGTTGCAACCTGGGTTTGATCCTCCGTCTTCCAAGGCATAGGTGCTCCATCATGGAAAGATGGCCGAGTCTCTAGAATCCTCAAATTTTCAGCCAACCCTATTGATTGAAATCTATACTCATACTCACAATTTTGGTTCTGCAGGTCATAGATCTGGGCTTGGAGGTGATCAATTCTTTCATAGAGCCTGGAGAGGTGCTTCCCGACGTCATTGGCATCGATCTTGTGCTTGTTGGTGAACTCCGTGATCATCATGTGGTTGGCGTTGAGTACACGCTCCACCATCCCTTGGCACTTGAAGACTTGCTGCTCCATTGCTTCGAGCCTCGCCTCCACGCTTCCAGTCTTCTTGGGACCCTCAACATCACGGATGTGCAGCACCCCCTCACGCATCTCGATAGATTGAGGGTGTTGCAGCACTCCCGCGAGGTAGGGATTGATGACCTTCTCGAAGATCTTGTCCTTCAGAGCTTTTGGGGACGCCATAGCGATCTAGATCTACAATAGAAACAGGCTCGAAACGAAAACAGAAGAAAATTGCGTGATACGAGGGTCAGACCTTTCGGGAGAATATATAATGATTTTTTTCCGACCAGAAGGAGTACTCCGCAAGAAAACAGAGTCCGGGAGGCACACGAGGTGCCCACAAACCCCCTAGGCGCGGCCAGGGGGTAGGTCGCGCCTAGCAGGCTTGTCGCCTCCTCGTGCAATTTCCGGATTACTTTAAATTTTTCTATTTTTCTAAAAATTCCAAAACGGAGAAAAATTCCTACTGGAAAAGTTTTGGAGTCGGTTTACTTACCGAATCACATACCTCTTCGTTTTCTGAGTCTAAAACAGGTTGATAAATATCCCTTATGTACTCCTCCGGAGTTATGGTATTGATAATATTGCTTTCAACATTTATAGGAGTACCTGAGACATAATGCTTGATTCTTTGCCCATTTACCACTCTCGGAAAATTACCTTCCGTGTTGTTGATCTTGATGTCACCGGAACGATATACTTCCTCAACAATGTAAGGACCTTCCCATTTAGAGAGAAGCTTGCCTGCAAAAAGTCTTAAACGAGAATTATATAGCAAGACATAATCACCTACATTGAACTCACGTTTTTGTATCCTTTTATCATGCCACCTCTTAACCTTTTCTTTGAACAACTTGGCATTTTCATATGCCTGAGCTCTCCATTTATCAAGTGAGCTAATATCAAATAACCTCTTCTCACCAGCAAGTTTGGAATCAAAGTTGAGCTCTTTGATTGCCCAATAAGCCTTATGCTCTAGCTCAAGAGGTAAATGACATGCTTTACCGTAAACCATTTTGTATGGAGACATGCCCATGGGATTCTTATAGACAGTTCTATAAGCCCACAGTGCATCTTCAAGCTTCTTAGACCAATTCTTTCTAGACCTATTGACAGTCTTTTGCAGAATTAGTTTAATCTCTCTATTGCTAAGCTCTACTTGACCACTGGACTGAGGATGATAGGGAGATGCAACTCTATGGTTGACATCATACTTAGCAAGCGTTTTACGGAAAGCACCATGAATGAAATGTGAACCACCATCAGTCATCAGATATCTAGGGACTCCAAATCTAGGGAAAATAACTTCTTTAAGCATCCTGATATAGGTGTTGTGATCAGCACTACTAGTTGGCATAGCTTCTACCCACTTAGTAATGTAATCAACAGCAACTAGGATATGAGTATACCCGTTGGATTTTGGAAAAGGTCCCATATAATAAAAACCGTAAACATCAAATGGTTCAATGACAAGTGAATAATTCATAGGCATTTCCTGACGTTTACTGATATTACCTATTCTTTGACATTCGTCACAAGACAAGACAAACTTACGGGCATCCTTGAAGAGAGTGGGCCAATAGAAACCTGATTGCAATACCTTGTGTGCAGTTCTATCTCCCGCATGGTGTCCTCCATAAGCCTCGGAGTGACACTTCTGTAGGATTTGTCCCTGTTCATGTTCAGGTACACAACGTCTAATAACACCATGTACTCCTTCCTTATAAAGGTGAGGATCATCCCAAAAGTAATGTCTCAAATCAAAGAAGAATTTCTTCTTTTGCTCGTATGTGAAACTAGGTGGTATATATTTGGAAACGATATAGTTTGCATAATCACCATACCACGGTGTACTACGTGAAGCATTGATGACATTCAGTTGCTCACCAGGAAAGCTATCATCAATAGGTTGTGGGTCATCAAGAACATTCTCCAACCTAGACAAGTTCTCTGCTACGGGGTTCTCAGCACCCTTCCTATCGACAACATGCAAATCAAATTCTTGTAGCAAGAGAACCCATCTGATAAGTCTAGGTTTAGCATCTTTCTTCTCCATGAGGTACTTAATAGCAGCATGATCAGTGTGAATAGTGACTTTGGAATCAACTATGTAAGATCTGAACTTTTCACATGCAAACACGACTGCTAAAAATTCCTTTTCAGTAGTAGCATAGTTTCTTTGGGCACTGTCTAGAGTTTTACTAGCATAGTGAATAACATTCAAATTCTTATCGACTCTTTGTCCTAGAACAGCGCCAACAACATAATCACTAGCATCACACATGATTTCAAAATGTAAGTTCCAATCAGGTGGTTGAACAATAGGCGTAGTTATCAAGGCCTTTTTAAGTATTTCGAAGGCTTCCTCACAATCATCGTCAAAAATGAAAGGAATATCGTTTTGCAAGAGATTGGTAAGAGGCCTAGAAATCTTGGAGAAGTCTTTAATGAACCTTCTATAGAAACCAGCATGACCAAGGAAACTTCTTATACCTTTGATATCTGTAGGGCATGGCATTTTCTCGATCGCATCAACCTTGGCCTTATCGACTTCAATACCTCTTTTAGAAATTTTATGTCCTAAGACGATGCCTTCATTAACCATAAAAGTGGCACTTCTCCCAATTCAAGGCAAGGTTGGTGTCTTTACATCTCTGAAAGACTCGATCAAGGTTGTTGAGGCAATCATCAAAAGAAGACCCGTAAACGAAGAAGTCATCCATGAAAACCTCAACAATCTTTTCACAAAAGCCAGAGAATATAGCCATCATACATCTTTGAAAGGTAGCAGGTGCATTACATAAGGCAAATGGCATACGCCTGTAAGCAAAGGTACCAAAAGGGCAGGTGAAAGTGGGTTTCTCCTGATCAGATTGTGCAACGGGTATTTGGGAGAAACCAGAATAACCGTCTAGAAAGCAGAAGTGTGTGTGTTTGGACAATCTTTCTAGCATTTGGCCGATAAAAGGCAAAGGGTAATGATCTTTCCTAGTGGCCTTATTCAATTTCCTAAAATCAATCACCATCCTATAGCCAGTAATAATCCTCTGTGGGATCAATTCATCCTTATCATTAGGGACAACGGTAATAACTCCCTTCTTAGGGACGCAATGCATCAGACTTACCCAATCACTATGAGCAACGGGATAGATAATACCTGCTTCCAAGAGCTTTAGTATTTGTTTTCTTACTACCTCTTTTATCTTAGGATTTAATCTCCGTTGATGATCGACAACTGGTTTGGAATCAGGATCGGTTTTAATCTTGTGCTGGAATAGAGTGGGACTAATGCCCTTAAGATCATCAAGAGTATATTCATGTCAGTTGTGCTAATGCAAAAGACCTTCCAATGGCACCAGAAATAGGTGTGTCGATGGCACCAGGAATCCTTCAGCTACGGCTACGCCTTAAGGGACTTCCTAGGCAAATATGCAAAGGATTTCCCCTGTGGACTTGGAGCCTTGCATTGGTGTTCCCTCAAAACACAAAGGGTGATGTAGCGCAGCGATGGTAAGTATTTCCCTCAGTTTGAGAACCAAGGTATCAATCCAGTGGAGGAGTATCACAAGAGCCTACACAAACACAAAGAACCTGCTGCCAACGCTATGAAGGGGTTGTTGATCCCTTATAGATTGTTCACCAAGTGAGAACTGAAAGCAACAAAGTAACAAAGCGAAGTAAAAGCGGAGGTGTAAACGATAGATGTGGATAGACCCGGGGGCCGTAGTGTTTACTAGTGGCTTCTCTCATGAAAGCAAGTAGACGGTGGGTGAACAAATTACGGTCGAGCAATTGATAGAACCGCGCAAAGTCGTGATGATATCTGTGACAATGATTATATCTATAGGCATCACGTCCAAAACAAGTAGACCGATACTTTCTGCATCTACTACTATTACTCCACACGTCGACCGCTATCCAGCATGCATCTAGTGTATTAAGTCCAAAAGAACAGAGTAACGCCTTAAGCAAGATGACATGATGTAGATGGAAAATCTCATATCAACGACAGAGCCCATCTTGTTACCCTTGATGCCAACTACTTAATGTGTGCCTTGCTGCCCCTACTGTCACTGGGAAAGGTCACCACATGGTAGAACCCAAAACCAAGCACTTCTCCCATTGCAAGGATCATAGATCTAGTTGGCCAAACAAAACCCAAGACTCGGAGAGACTTACAAGGATATAAAATCATGCATATAAGAAATCAGCAAAGACTCAAATATATATCATAGATAATCTGATCACAAATCCACAATTCATCGGATCTCGACAAACACACCGCCAAAGAAGATTACATCGGATAGATCTCCATGAAGATCATGGAGAACTTTGTATTGAAGATCCAAGAGAGAGAAAAAGCCATCTAGCTACTAACTACGGACCCGTAGGTCTGAAGTGAACTACTCACGAGTCATTGGAGGGGCGATGATGATGATGAAGAAGCCCTCCAACTCCAAAGTCCCCTCCGGCAGGGCGCCGGGAAGGGTCTCCAGATGAGATCTCTCGGAAACGGAAGCTTGCGGCGGCGGAAAAGTATTTTCGTGGATCCCCTGATTTTTTGCTGTATTTTAGGGAATATATAGGCCAAAGATCTAGGTCAGGGGGCGCTCAGGGAGGCCACAAGCCCTACCAGCGCCACCTCCCCCCTGGTGGCGGAGTGGGGGCTTGTGGGCTCCCTAGAGCCCTCCTAGCTTGGCCCACAGGCCCCGTGATCTTCTTCCGTTCGGGAAAAAATCATTTCGGGGATTTTATTCCGTTTGGACTCCGTTCCAAAATCAGATCTGAAAAGAGCCAAAAACACAGAAAAACAGGAACTGGCACTTGGCACTGAATTAATAAGTTTGTCCCAAAAAAGATATAAAATATACATAAAACATCCAAAGATGACAAGATAACAGCGTGAAACCATCAAAAATTATAGATACGTTTGAGATGTATCATATATCCAATAGTCGCACGGTGCTTCCTCGGAGTTTTTAGTAACTTCTTTTCTTCACACTCTAAAAGGCTAGCACTAATAATAACAGGATATATCTCTTTTTCATCAAGATAAGCATACTTAAGAGTATCTGGCAACTGTTTAAGCTCGAACACAGGATCACCCTTTGGTGGGGGTGGATCTCCAAGCAGTTCAACAGGCAAATTATTCTTAAGGATAGGATGTTGTTTAAAGATAATTCTATCTATCTCATTCCTTTCATCCATATGCATATCATTTTCATGCTCAAGCAAGTATTGCTCTAAAGGATCAGTAGTAGGCAGAGCAATAGAAGCTAGAGCAATAATTTAATCATTACTAGACGACTCTTTTTCATGAGGTTGTCTACCAAACTTGGAGAAATTGAACTCATGTGACACACCTTCAAAGCCAACAGTGACAGTTTGCTTCTCACAGTCAATATGAGCATTGACAGTATTGAGGAAAGGTCTGCCAAATATGATGGGACAAAAGCTATCTTGTGTGGTAACAAGAACGAGAAAATTAGCAGGATACTTTGTTTTACCACACAAGACTTCAACATCTCTAACAATTACCAAAGGGCATATAGTATCTCTATTGGCAAGTTGAATAGTGACATCAATAGGTTCCATCTCAACAGGTGCAATCTCGTCTTTAATTTCATCATATGAAGATTGAGGTATTGCACTAACACTAGCACCCATGTCACATAAACCATGATAGCAATGATCTCCTATCTTAACAGAGACAACAGGCGTGCCAACAACAGGCCTATGTTTGTCTCTAGCATGTGGTTTAGCAATTCTAGCAGCATCTTCACAAAAGTGAATGTCATGGCCATCAACATTGTCGGACAGGAGATCTTTGATAATAACAACGCTAGGTTCAACTCTAATTTGCTCAAGGGGTGTAGCTGTTCTAATGTAGCCCCTATGTATCACAGTTGAAGCTTTAGAATGATCGTTTATTCTAACAGGGAAAGGTGGTCTCTCAATGTAAGCACTAGGAACAATAGGATCATTATAAGCAATGACTTTCTCTTCAACTGGATTGGGTTTAACTACATTGACTTCTAAGGAAGGATGATATTTAAACCACTTCTCTTTAGGGATATCAATATGAGCAGCAAATGATTCACACAATGAAGCTACTATCTCAGAGTCAAGTCCATACTTAGCGCTAAAATCACAAAAAGTATTTGTTTCGACAAAGGATTTAACGCAATCAAACTTGAGATTCATACCTGACTCCTTACCTTCTTCAAACTCCCAATCTTCAGAGTTGCATTTAATTCTCTCCAATAAATTCCATTTGAAGTCAATATCTGTCTTCATAAAAGAACCGGTACAAGAATTGTCAAGCATGGTGCGATTATCATGAGAAAGCCGAGCATAGAAGTTCTGAATGATAATTTCTCTCGAGAGATCATGGTTGGGGCATGAATATAACATTGACTTAAGCCTCCCCCAAGCTTGAGCGATACTTTCTCTGTCATGAGGCCAAAAATTATAAAATATAATTCTGATCACGATGTACCAAATGCATAGGATAAAACCTTTGATGAAATTCCAATTTCAATCGGTTGTAGTTCCATGATCCAGTATCATCACATAGCCTATACCATGTCAATGCTTTATCCCTCAAAGATAAGGGAAAGGCCTTCTTCTTGACCTCATCCTCGGGCAAACCTGCAAGCTTAAATAAACCACAAACTTCATCTACATAGATTAGATGCAAGTCTGGATGTGATGTTCCATCTCGTGTAAAAGGATTAGCCAGCTGTTTCTCAAGCATACCCGAAGGAAATTCATAGCAAATATTTTCAGTAGGTGCAGCAGGTTGAGGAGCAACTCTTTGTGCTTCCGTTCGAGGTGAAGATATCCCGAACAAGCTCGTCAAAGGATTAGTTTCTATAGTGACAAGTGACAATAAATTTCAGCCACTATATAAATGTTTCCTTACCAAAGGCGCTTCACTCCCCGGCAACGGTGCCAGAAAAGAGTCTTGATGACCCACAAGTATAGGGGATCTATCGTAGTCCTTTCGATAAGTAAGAGTGTCGAACCCAACGAGGAGCAGAAGGATCTGACAAGTGGTTTTCAGCAAGGTAATCTCTGCAAGCACTGAAATTATCGGTAACAAGTAGTTGTGTGACAAGATGATTCGTAGCAAGTAGCAAGTAACAATGGTAACAAAGGTGCAGCAAAGTGGCCCAATGCCTTTTGTAGCAAGGGACAAGCCTGGACAAACTCTTATTGGAGGTAAAACGCTCCCGAGGACACATGCGAATTTCTGTCAAGCTAGTTTTCATCATGTTCATATGATTCGCGTTCGCTACTTTAATAGTTTGATATGTGGGTGGACTGGTGCTTGGGCGCTGCCCTTACTTGGACAAACCTCCCACTTATGATTAACCCCTCTCACAAGCGTCCGCAACTACGAAAGAAGAATTAAGACAAAGTCTAACCATAGCATTAAACTAGTGGATCCAAATTAGCCCCTTACGAAGCAACGCATAAACTAGGGTTTAAGCTTCTGCCACTCTAGCAACCCATCATCTACTTACTACTTCCCAATGCCTTTCTCTAGGCCCAAATAATGGTGAATTTTTATGTAGTCTACGTTCACATAACACCACTAGAGGAAAAACAACATACAACGCATCAAAATATCGAACGAATGCCAAATTCACATGACTACTTATAGCAAGACTTATCCCATGTCCTCAGGAACAGAAGTGACTACTCACAAAGCATAATAATATTCATGAGAAGAGAGGTAAAGAATAGCATCAAGGATCTGAACATATAATCTTCCACCGAGTAATCCAACTAGCATCAACTACAAAGAGTAATTAACACTACTAGCAACCTTACAAGTACCAATCGGAGTCGCGAGACGGAGATTGGTTACAAGAGATGAACTAGGGTTTGGAGATGAGATGGTGCTGATGAAGATGTTGATGGTGATGAGTCCCCTCCGATGAGAGGAGTGTTGGTGATGACGATGGCGACGATTTCCCCCTCCGGGAGGGAAGTTTCCCCGGTAGGACGACCCTGTCGCAGCTCTAGATTGGTTCTGCTCAAGTTCCGCCTCGTGGAGGCAGCGATTCTTCTCGAAAGCCTCCTCTTGATTTTTTCTGGAACGAAACCCTTCTTATAGCAAAAGAGGGGAGCCAGAGGGCCAGCAAGGAGCCCACAAGCCCCCTAGGCGCGGCCAGGGGGTAGGCCACGCCTAGCAGGCTTGTGGCCTCCTGCTGGCTCCCCTCTGGTACTTCTTCAGCCCAGTATTTTTTATAAATTCCAAAATAATTCCGCGTTGATTTTCACGGCTTTTGGAGTTGCGCGGAATAGGTATCTCAAATTTTCTCCTTTTTCAGGCCAGAATTCCAGTTGTGGGCATTCTCCATCTTCATGTAAACCTTGCAAAATAAGAGAGAAAAGGCATAAGTATTGTACCGTGAAGTGTAATAACATCCCATAATGCGATAAATATCAACATGAAAGCATGATGCAAAATGGACGTATCACCTCTTATGGTCTGATCATTCATCAAATGGATGTGAAGACAAATTTCCTAAATGGAGAGTTGGAAGAGGAAATTTATATGGATCAGCTTGATCAGTTTGTGGTAAAAGGTGAAGAGAGAAAGGTGTGTAAGCTGTTAAAATCTATGTATGGTCTCAAACAAGCACCTAAGCAATGGCATGAGAAGTTTGAAAGAACTCTGGCTTCTATGGGATTTGTCATTAACGAGGCCGATAGGTGTGTTTACTATCACCATGGTGGGGGCAATAGTGTCATATTATGTTTGTATGTGGATGACAGATTGTTCTTTGGTAGAAACATTGTTGCGGTCAATGAGGTTAAGTAATTTCTATCAAAGAATTTTGACATGAAAGATCTGGGAGAAGCCGATGTGATCCTAAACATCAAACTTATTAAGGGTAAGAGTGGGATTACTCTAACGCAATCTCAATATGTTGAGAAGGTCTTGAGCCATTTCATATTTATGGATAGGAAGCCTTCTCCAACACCTTATGATCCCAGTGTGACACTTTGAAAGAACAAGAAAGAAACAAGAGATCAATTAAGATACTCACAGGTTGTCGGTTCTCTCATGTACTTAGCTAGCGCCACAAGACCAGACATCTCTTTTCCTGTGAGTAAACTGAGTAGGTTCATGTCCAACCCGGGTTATTATCATTGGCATGCACTTGATAGGGTATTGCGCTATTTGAGAGGTACAATGAGTTAAGGAATTCACTATTCATCGCATCCTGTTGTGCTAGAAGGATATAGTGATTCAAACTGGATCTCTGATGTTGATGTATTCTACGCCAGAAGTGGGTATGTATTTACTCATGGAGGTGGTGGAGTGTCATGGAGGTCTTGCAAGCAAACCATATTGACAAGGTCAACTATGGAAGCAGAACAAGCTGCTTTAGACACAAGCATTGTTGATGCAGAATGGTTGCTTGAGCTCATGATGGACTTGCCTGTGGTTGAAAAACCTATACCGGTTATTATTATGAACAGTGACAAGAAAACAGTTATCGCTAAAGTAAATAATTCTAAGGATAATGCAAATTCATCAAGACACATGAAGATACGTTTGAAATGTGTCACGAAATTGAGAAACTCCGGAGTAATAACTGTTACGTATATTCAAACAAATAGAAACCTGGCAGATCCTTTTACAAAGGGACAAGCACAAAATGTGATAGATACTGCATCGAGGGAGATGGGTATGATACCCATAGATGTTACACCATAGTAGTAACAACATTTGTGATCGAAGATCCCGTGAATTAGGATGTGGGAAGAAGAAGCTATTGGTTAAAAGAGGAGAGTAAGAATGGCCGTCTCTAAGTGAAGATGCAAAACTCTTAGAGTTGTAAGGCTCAGTACTGTAAGGTAGGTTGGCAACATGTCTTAATGTGATTCTTTTGGATACTATAGCAAAGATGTTGTCATATAGTCTTGAAAGAACGCACCTATATGTGCTTCGATTGTAAACATCGCAATCTTTGAGACTTGGGTGATCTCTAGTAAGCTCACGAAGAGACCATGGAGTATGACATGTATGCTCCAAACTGCGGGGTAGCCTACTGGCGGACAGGTACTGGTTAAGACTTTAAATGAAATCCATTCACACAAAACTAGCAATTCAAGGCATAGTCCATTGCCAAGTTGTGGATGGATGTACTTTAAAGTTCTAGGCAGAAGTTCAACTTAATAGTCTCTCCTTAAACACTAGTATATTAAACAAGTGATGAGAAAAAAAGGCAAATCTCTAAATGGGTATTTGAGATCTCGTGGGGGATTGTTAGAATAAATGGGCTTGGCCCATCTACAAATTTTGAAAAAAAGGCAAATCTTTATATAGTGAGTTCTCTCCACCATTCTAAGTGTGTGTTGACAAGATAAAGGGGAAGGCCACAAGCGCGCTCGCTCGCCCGCCTCGCCTCGCTTGGCCTAGCTGAGGCGGGGCGGGGCGGCACGTACGTGCGACATACACATGAATGGTCTGCCTATACCTGGTTCATTGCCTTGCGGGGGCGCGACTTCCTTTTGCTAGTTTATTTTTTATGTCTTGGCAAACAACTTAATTATTTCTTGTCCGGTAAGTATGCGACTTAGAAACCAAGTCGGTTTGAGATCGTGATCGCGACACGGTACCGCCTCTAGTCCTTCTATATATATATACTACTTACCAGCGTGAGCCAAAGACACACCGAAAACACATAGTATTTTGCCTCATCTCGCAATTTGCGCTACCATCGTAGTCTATCTCATCTCGAACACCGACGTGCATCGGCGTGCGGGAGAGCGGGTCTGCAGAACCATTCGTCTTTGTGATCCTGCACCAGAAGAAGACAAAATAGGTTTTTAGGAAGCGCTCTGCGCGACTGCTCAAATTCTTCATCACGGGTCGTCTACCGTCCAAGTCGGACGGTGCTACTCATCGCCGTATTCATCACCGTCAACAACATATCATCAACAACATCATCATCAACACCGTCTCACGTGCAACAGTTAACGAAAAGTATGTTCTTCGTGATCTATTCTTGCTGCTTTCTGTAGTTGCTACTTTGTGTAAGATTATGATATGCATGCTCTTTTGCTCATTTAGTTTGCTAGATTATTGCATGCTAATATACAGGGGCGGAGCCCAATGGGCTAACCTTGTGGCACCCGCTAGAGGGTCCAAATTTTTTTTTAGTTCTAGTTCTCATGTATAAAACCCTAGGCAACAGGGTGGCCTAACAACTGTGCAACAGGGTCCATCAATCTAGGCCACGGCAAGCTCTATCCGACAGGTTTGCAGCCCACGTCCCAGCTCCACTCGGTCACATGTAAGATGAACTTGCGTAGCTCCTGATTGATTTACTCTAGATCTAGTGATTCATTTGACCGTCTACTCGTCTCCTTCATGACTGTGTCGTGATCCAATTTCCTGCCTCTCATCGAACCGTCCGCAGCGGCGGAGCGTCCAGTGATGGATTTATCTATTTTTACGTTAGTGGCTTGACGGTTGGGACACACATATGCACGGGCATGGCAACCGTCAACCTGCATGGGCAGCCAAAGGCCTGACGACAAGCCCCCAGGCAACAAGGTACTCACTCCGTCTCATAATATAAAAACATTTTTAACACTACACTAATGTCAAAAACACTTCTATATTATGGGACGGAGTAGGTCGTAAGCATCAAATCCAATTGATCCCATCAGGTGTCCATATACCATCCCTCCCTCGTAGGAAAATAGCAATGATGAATGCCCCTCGTCATCACTCATCACTCGGTTAGAATTATGCCCTAGTACACCTTCTATGTATTATTTCCTGTAAATATTTTCACATGTTGTAGCAGTCATACGCATGAACTTCCTGGGGGGTAATCAGTTTGCAGTATGCTGATGATACCATTCTCTTTTTAGATAATTTTGTTGATAAGGCTAGACATTTCAAATGGCTACTATCTTGTTTTGAAAACCTCTCGGGGCTAAAGATCAACTTCCACAAGAGTGATCTTATGACCATTAATGTGGAAGAAGACCTGACTAAGGAGTTTGCACAGATCTTCTGTTGTAAACTTGGTAGCTTCCCTATTAAATATCTTGGTGTCCCTCTGCATTATGATAATCTCAGGCGTTAAGACATCCAACCAATTATAGATAGAATTATTAAGAATCTATCTGGCTGGATGGGGAGGTTTCTAACATACAGAAGGAAAATTGTTTTGCTTTGTGCATGTATCATTAGTATTCCTGCCTATCTTATGGCTGTGATTAGATTCCCAAAATGGGCGATCAATGCTATCAATACCCAAATGGCACATTTCTTTTGGGGAGATTTAGATGATCACCATAAGTATCACCTAGCTAGGTTGGGGCAGATTACCAGGAAGAGAGAGTATGGGGGTTTAGGGATCCCTAATCTAAAATAGTTTAATACGGCCTTGTTGGCCTCGTGGGGGAAATGTTATTTGGATGAGTCAGACCGGGATTGGAAGAAAATTATTAAGTATAAATATATGGTAAACTCCCAAAATATCCTCTGGAGTGGGGGTAATAATGGCTCAACCTTCTGGAAGAGTATCACATGGGCTTTAGCTGGAGCAAAAGTTTTGTATAAATGGAAACTGGGTAATGGAGAATCCATCAAATTCTGGCATGATGTTTGGGCTGGGGATTGTTCCTTGAAAACTCAATTTTGGGAATTATTTGAAATCTGTAATCAAATTGATTGTACTGTAGCCCAGGTATGGGATGGGAATACCCTGAGATTGACCTTCCAAAGGTGTGTGGATCAGGCAGGCCTAGCTCTCTGGGATCACCTTGTTGAGGTGGTTAAACAGAAAGTGATATCAAATGGCCCTGATCTACCAATCTGGAGGTTGGAATCAAATGGGATATACTCAGTCAAATCATTCTATAGCCAGATTAACTTTGGGGGCGTGGTTTCTACCACTAGAGACAGCCTTTGGAAGGTGATCTGCTCTCAAAAAATTCATGTTTTTCTTTGGTTGTGTGTGCATAACAAGGTTCTAACTAGAGATAACCTGGAAAAATGCAGGACAGTTGATGATGCCACTTGTCTACTTTGTAGCTGTAACGAGTCAGTGCAACACCTGTTTTTTGATTGCATTGTGACTAAGCAACTGTGGGGTTTCCTTTCTGAAACACTTAACAAACTAGAGATATTAAGTTTTGATGATATTATACTTCTGTGGAATAATCATAAAACTAATGGTGTGACAAATATGTTGGTTGCTGCCTCCTTGTGGAGTATATGGAAGCTTAGGAATGAATTCTGTTTTCAGGGCCGGTCCTGGAGAAGTGCAAAATGCATTCTTGCAAAGTTGGATATCTATCTAAACCAATGGAAGATTTTGTTCTCCGATTCTCAAGCAACTCTGTTGCGGGATTTTATCAGGCAACTGAACAAGAGGCGTGGGGAACTGCTTCGGATCACATGGAGATGATGCTGAGAGGAAGCAAGGGGATCTAGTTGTGGTAGCTCTGTCTGTAATGAAAAACTTATGATGTTTTTGCGCTTGTCTGTTTTAGCTGCTACTCCCAGAATCTGCCTAAGTTGTTGGATGTAATCTTTGGTTGGTTTCATTTTAGCTGGTTTGATGGTGTGTAAGACTCTGTTTTGCTTCATTTTAATAAAATGGGGCAGGGGGGAAACCCCTTTCGTTAAAAAAATCATACACATGAACTTGTGATAGTAGATTAATGTGTTTAGTAAAACACAAAGCATTAGCTAGTTTTTACCCTCTATATTGTAATTTGGTAAACTTCATTCATTATTAAACATGGGTGTATGATGAGGTGTTTTGGAATTCGACAATGCAAGGCATCCTTTTCAAGTAATATTGTGGTTTATTTTACCATTATATTAAACAATTTAGCTGTTGTGTTTTGTTTCTATAAAATGACTACTATTATGTTTGGCAATCCATGTTACAAGCTATGAATCACATCTTTATTTAACGCACATCGTTGCATGAAAAATTTAGGCCATGATCGGTGCATCAGGGTAAGGTTAGCTCCAGCTCCGCCCATGCTAATATATGTTCTAGTCATGAATTATTTACCGAGATTAATCATGATATTGCCTAATTTTCCAACACAACTACTACAGAGAAGAAAGAATATAAGCAATGGATAGGTGAACATATATAAAATGAAACAAATAAATAGATGGTGATCATGCACTGGCAACTCTTTCATGAACAGCAGCAGCAGTCATGATTTGCACACATCTACAGGAAATAACCAATCGTGATGCATACGAAGCAAACAATCAGGTAAGAGAGAAACATCACATGTATAAGGTAGCCAAGCAGAATAGTCGCATGGAACAAAGAACCTAGGAAAATGGCTTACCAACCGTATGATCTACCGTTTGGTATCCAAGCTTTGTCACTGGACATGGAAGCCAGCCTGTGGGAGAGATAAGATGAATCTATTATTTTGAAGGAAGATGTATGAACATATGAGAGTTCATGTGGTGTTCATGATGATGGACCCTTCATCTTTTGACCTAAAGATGGCAGCCGAAAAAGTGTACATATGCATAAGAGTGCCTTATAGGCGATGGTTGAACTAGCCATGGGAGAACATGACTGAGGGAGCTAGAACTGATGCGTTGGTGAACAAACCCATGAGATGAAGAAGGTGAAGTGTCAGTTGGTAATGAAGATGATGGAAATTAGTGCGGAAGGGAAGAAAGAGAGAGAGAGAGAGAGAGAGAGAGGGAGAGAGAGAGAGAGGGAGAGAGAGAGAAATGAAATCATTTGGTGTGGTTGAGTAATTGAGGAGACAAAGAGATAAATTCGTTGTGGAGAAGACATGCAGCCACACACTTGGCATACACATACTTTTTTTAAGGTCGTCGGGGGAGGGCCAGACCCTTCACCTGAAGTGTATTCAAATTTGCCTATAAGGTTTTGTAGCCTCGCAAGATAGGTTCAAGCGAACCAGAAATACATGAGACAGAAGGAAGAAGAGCTAAACAAAAAAATGCATGCAAAGTACACACATAACAGGGACAACAAGGAAGGAAAACATAACAAAAGGCACCATAGGAGAAGACCAACATTGGCCAGCCGGACCAAACCACGACTAATGTCTACGCACGCTTCTATTCTTGTAGACTATGTTGGGCCTCCAAGCGCACAAGTTTGTAGGACAGCAACAATTTCCCTCAAGTGGATGACCTAAGGTTTATCGAACTCACGGAAGTAGAGATTGAAGATGGTCTCTCTCAAGAAACCCTGCAATTAAGATACAAGAAGTCTCTTGTGTCCCCAACACACGTAATACAATTGTTAGTTGTATAGGAGCACTAGTTCGGCGAAGAGATGTTAAAAGGCAAGTGATATGGATGGTAAAATAATGTATTGTAAATCTAAAATAAAAATGGCAGCAAGCAAACATGAAACAATACTGAAAGTAAACGGTTTTCAATGGTGGAAAACAAGGCCTAGGCTTCATACTTTCACTAGTGGCAACTCCCAACAACATTAACATAATGTAATCACATGATATTTCCACTAAAACATGCAATGGAGACGTACTTGGAGGTCATTCCTTTGTGATCAAGAGAGGACGAGAATTATGTAGGGCTACAAAAGCACACCTCAGAGTTCGTAGTTCTCATCTATGGATTTCCCAATGTCACCGCGGCCATCCAAAGAGAGTACCAAAATCACCACAACATATCTCAAGGACAGTCAAAGACAAGCACCAAGAGACTCTCAATCTTCAATCAATTCAAAAAAGAGGAAATCACCCATGAAAATATTATTCTAATCCATGTCCAATAGACCGTTGTCACCATGGTCTCGGGGATTATACTAGATAAGATCAAGTAAGTACATCAATCCAATACACAGAAGAAGGGAAAACATCATGGGATCACCCTAGATTAACATAGCCTATGATCACAATCAAGAACACATCATGGGAGAGAGAGATAACCACACAGCTACACGTAGAAGACCTCAGCCCCGAGGGAGACTACTCACACATGGCCACGGTGAGCAAGAGGTTGATGGAGAGGTGCAGCCCGGAGAGGAGACGGCGGCCACGGCCCTTGGGCGGCGGCCCTTGCCCCCCTTCTTCCTTGGAGATGGTGCTGGTATGGAGGTGGTTCTCCACCCCAAGGCAGCTACTTGGGAGGAGGAAATCTTGTAGCTCTTGGTGGCCCTCCAGAAATCAGGTTTTCCCTCTCCTTATATGAGTTGGGACGATCACCCTTGGCCCTCCGATGGATGCCCCTTTGATCGAAGGGCTCTTGGGCACCTCTAGAACCTTCCTAGGAACCCTCTCATCCCTAATGATGTCCCCAAGTCGTGGCTTGGCCGAATCCATCTAATATGGTAAGAGTTGGACTCAATCACGTCACCGATTCCAGTAATCGTGTAATGAGATATTTGTCCTCCAGTAAAACGACATTCCTCGAGCGTCCGAACTCCAAATGGGCCGAATGTTATGTCTAGAATTATCAGCATAAACTTCCCCACAACTTTCGTATCTATTATTTTTCCATTTGACGTCATCTTCGAGGCGGAAACAGGCGATCTCTAAAATCTATAGGGGGGCAGATTTCAGGAAAGTCAAAGTCCCACTCCAACAAGGTTTCCTCTTCTATTTTTGGTAGTTCCTACACATCAAAGTGTAAAACAAGAACATTGTGCACTTTTGAAACTATTAGTAGGTTAGTCCAAATAAATTATAAACTTAATATAAAAACAATTATCAAAAGCATAAAAGTAGCATGAAACCATCAAAAATTATAGATACGTTTTGGACGTATCAACATCCCCAAGGTTAATTCCTACTCGTCCTCGAGTAGGTGAAACGATAAAAACAAAATAATTTTTGAGGTGTCATGCTACCAACATAATCTTGATCATCATATTTGTACAAGCATTTGTAAGTTGAGATCATAGCACTCTAAACATAGGCATGATAGATATAATTCTAATAATGAAACTTAGCAACCATGTTGCAACATGAAAAGTAACACAAACAAAAGATCATGAATAATAATGCACTTGAAAGTTATACGTTTGTTTCGAGCATACCAAAGTGGTATTTCGCTTGTCCTTAAGAGTGGGGCAAAACATAAATGCCAGGACACTTTCGAAGTTCAAGTGGTGACTAGATACAAATAATTTGAGAACAAGTAATAACATAATCATGAATCAATCAATAATAATTTTTGGGACTATGCACATTATACTCAGAATGACAACTATACTCTCTTAATTGGTGCATAAAGTTAGAGGATGAAGAATCAACATAAAAGTAAAAGAAAGGCCCTTCGCAGAGGGAAGCAGAGATTACTCATGTGGTAGAGCTTATAGAGATTTTTTTAAATCAATAAGATTGTAAAACAAGCTTTTGGGAGGTGCATAATTCGTCAACGAATGCTAGCAGATAGCCCAATACTTCTCATCTTGGACAAGTTTTGAGGAACGGCTCCAAAAGTGGGGACGATCACATCCCCTTAGTCTCCTTTGTTTATCACTATTCTGATTTCTCATGAACAAAGCGTGAAGGAGGTTTTGTTTGTTGCTATTATCTTTTATGAGTTGGGCGCACTCATGCCAGTCCCTCCTCGTATTAGGGGTTCATAGATTAGACATGCAAACCCAAGATAAAGCTTGTAAAGTATGAGAAGATCATGAATTATCTACTACTTCCTCATGAGCTAAAACAGAGGCACAAAACAGGAATAATTTTGAAAGTTTTAAAGGTAGCACATGAGAAATTTACTTGGAGTGGCGGTTAAATACCACATGTAGGTAGGTATGGTGGACACATTTGGCAAACTTTTGGGGGGGAGTTGGATGCACGAGTAGAGCTCAAACTCAGTATAGGTGGAGGCTAGCAAGAGACTGGGAGCGACCAGCTAAGAGAGCAATAACAACCATAATCATGCATAGCGACAAAACATTATTAATCAAAGCATAAATAATATTACAAGTCAAAAACTAAATGATCATAGAGGCTAGAGGTGACTGGTTTGTAGTCATAACATGGTGTGAGCATGCGCCAAGTCAACCCAAATGAAGCAGTAAAGGAGAATACCATAATATTATGCTTCGATATGATAAAAACAACACATGATTCTTTCAATGGCACATTAAGCACTCTCAGCTATTTGAGACAAGTCATGCTACATCAATAACTACTAAGCATATAATTAAGATAATATCTAACATGACATGTTAAAGTCTAAGCCACAGTCTAAACAAGCTTCCTATTGCACCACTATAAACATGAAATATTTTACTCTTCTCCAACACCAATCAACTTTCTTGAAACAACTCTCATAGATAATATTAATTAAAGACCAGAGACATAATCATATATAACTTAAGCAAACTAACAAGCTCTAAACAAAATATGAGTGGAAAACAAGAGCTAAACGCAGTACTAGCAAAAAGTGAACACTCACAGAACAATAAGAGTGAAAACCAGAGTGTTCTAAGCAATTAAAACGGATTGTGTCTCTCTCCCAAATAAGAATGATAGGATGTAACTTATTTATGACCAGAAAGCAAAACTAAAACAAACTAAAAAGTAAAGAGCGGGACGCTCCAAGCATAGCACATAACATATGAAGTGATAAAAATATAGTATGGAGAAGGACGAACTGATGATTGTTGATGGAGAAGGGGATGCACGGGGGCATCCCCAAGCTTAGACGCTTGAGTCTCCTTGAATATTTCTTGGGGTGCATGGGGGCATCCCAAGCTTGAGCGCTTGACACTCCTCGATCTTCTTTCATCATCTTCCATCACATACTTCAAAACTCCCTTCATACGAAACTCATCATAAGCTTATTAGACTGGTTAGTACCCATAATAAAATATTTTTTCTCCACTAGAAATAAAGATTTTCATGATGAGCTACTGTTTCTCAAGATTGCCACAAAGTTTTTACAAAGAAAAAGCAAGCTTAAGATTTGCAAAACGATGAAAACGCAAAACGTGACACAATCTGTGAAAAACAGACCAGCAGGTAGTAAATAATTTCCTCACGACGGTTCTGCAACTTAAATAAAAAAACTCAAAACATATGCCAGAAAGCCAATTGTATTGAGCATACTGTCAAAACAATTCAGATCAAAAAGATGACCTGGTCATTTTTGCTGAATTTTTCTGTCAAGCAGACAGAATCTGTTTCTGGACAACATGTCCCAACTTTTGAACTTTCTTGCAATCGGAGGCTAAAACTTGGCACAAAGCTTAAAAATAAAGATACAATGATGTTGCTACAGTAGTAACACACATCAAGACCACTAAAAACTGAAAGTAAAAACTCAAAGTAAAGATAACAAGGGTTGTCTCCCTAGAGCTCTTTCTTTATAGCCATAAAGATAGGCTTAAGATTTTAATGATGCTCTTGTAGGAATAAGAGTTGTAGACCAAAAGAGAGCATCAAAAAGCAAATATCAAATACATTTAAGTCTAACATGCTTCCTATCACAGGAATATTGCAATAGAATAATTCATTGAAGCACAAAGCAATAAGCATAGGAAGGCAAAACAAGTGCAACTTCAAAACCTTCAACATAAAGAGAGGGAACTTGATATTATTGGAATATTTATAAGCATATGTTCCCTTATCATAATAATTTTCAGTGGGCTAATGAATAAACTCAACAATATAAGTATCACATAAGGCATTATTTCCATGATCCAAAAGCATAAAAGTATCATTACTCTTCTTATAAGCAAAATCTTTCTTATTAGGAATAGTGAGAGTAAAGCAATCATTATCATCATGATAATCATCATTTTTAGGAGGCGTATCATAATCATAATAAAATTTATCCTCTATAGTAGGTGGACTAAAAAGCTCAAATTCATCATCATCATATATAGGAAGCATAGTATCATCAAATCAAATTTTCTCCTCAAAAGTTGGGGGACTAAAAATATCATGTTCATCAAACCCGTCATCCCCAAGATTAGAGCTTTCCATGTCATTAGCAATATTGATATTCAAAGGAAGCATACTAATAACATTGCCACCATCATAATTGT
The DNA here is from genome assembly GCF_904849725.1 of Hordeum vulgare subsp. vulgare. NCBI lineage: Eukaryota > Viridiplantae > Streptophyta > Magnoliopsida > Poales > Poaceae > Hordeum > Hordeum vulgare. Next base: position 489,653,896 of record NC_058519.1, read on the forward strand.
TATGCAAATAATAAAGTTCCATAGGTTTTTTAATTTTCTCCTCAAACACTTCATGTCCTAGTTCAAGATAAAGTTTATAAAGCTCTCTCATATTTTTGTTGTTTTCCATTAAGCCTAACTAGTGAAAATAAAAACAAGAAACGAAAAGATTTAATTGCAAGATCTAAAGATATACCTTCAAGCACTCACCTCCCCGGCAACGGCGCTAGAAATAGCTTGATGTCTACGCACACTTCTATTCTTGTAGACTATGTTGGGCCTCCAAGCGCACAGGTTTGTAGGACAACAACAATTTCCCTCAAGTGGATGACCTAAGGTTTATCGAACTCAGGAAAGTAGAGGTTGAAGATGGTCTCTCTCAAGCAACCCTGCAATTAAGATACAAGAAGTCTCTTGTGTCCCCAACACACCTAATACAATTGTCAGTTGTATAGGTGCACTAGTTCGGCGAAGAGATTTTAAAAGTCAAGTGATATGGATGGTAAGACAAGGTATTGTAAATCTGAAATAAAAATGGCAGCAAGCAAACATGAAACAAAACTGAAAGTAAACAGTATTCAATGGTGGAAAACAAGGCCTGGGCTTCATACTTTCACTAGTGGCAACTCCGAACAACATTAACATAATCTAATCACATGATATTTCCACTAAAACATGCAATGGAGACGTACTTGGAGGTCATTCCTTTGTGATCAAGAGAGGACGAGAATTATGTAGGGCTACAAAAGCACACCTCAGAGTTCGTAGTTCTCATCTATGGATTTCCCAATGTCACTGCGGCCATACAAAGAGAGTACCACAATCACCACAACATATCTCAAGGATAGTCAAAGACAAGCACCAAGAGACTCTCAATGTTCAACCAATTCCCAAAAGAGGAAATCACTCATGAAAATATTCTCCTAATCCATGTCCAATAGACCGCTTTCACCATGGTCTCGGGAATTATACTAGATAAGATCAAGTAAGTACATCAATCCAATACATAGAAGAAGGGGAAACATCATGGGATCACCCTAGATTAACATAGCCTATGTTTACAATCAAGATCACATCATGGGAGAGAGAGATAACCACATAGATACACGTAGAAGACCTCAGCCCCGAGGGAGACTACTCACACATGGCCATGGTGAGCAAGAGGTTGATGGAGAGGTGCAGCCCGGAGAGGAGACGGCGGCCACATCGGCGGCCACGGCAGCGGCCCTTGGCCTCCTTCTTCCTTGGAGATGGTGCTGGTATGGAGGTGGTTCTCCACCCCAAGGCGGCTGCTTGGGAGGAGGAAATCTCGTAGCTCTTGGTGGCCCTCGAGAAATCAGGTTTTTCCTCTCCTTATATGAGTCGGGATGATCATCCTTGGCCCTCCGATGGATGCCCCTTTGATCCAAGGGCTCTTGGGCACCTCTAGAACCTTCCTAGGAACCCCTCTTAGCCCTAATGATGTCCCCAAGTCGTGGCTTGGCCGAATTCATCTAATATGGTAAGAGTTGGACTCAACCACGTCACCGATTCCCGTAATCGTGTAATCAGATATTTGTCCTCCAGTAAAACGGACTTTCCTAGAGCGTCCGAACTCCAAATGGGCCGAATTTTATGTCTAGAATTATCAGCATAAACTTCCACACAACTTGCGCATCTATTTGTTTCCATTTGACCTCACCTTCGAGGCGGAAACAGACGATCTCTAAAATATGTAGGGGGGACAGATTTCAGGAAAGTCAGAGTCCCACTCCAACAAGGTTTCCTCTTCTATTTTTGATAGTTCCTACACATCAAAGTGTAAAACAAGAACATTGTGCACTTTTGCAACTATTAGTAGGTTAGTCCAAATAAATCATAAACTTAATATAATTTTTTTATCAAAAGCATAAAAGTAGCATGAAACCATCAAAAATTATAGATACGTCTTGGACGTATCAACGACATTGCACCATCGACGCAATCCACCGACACCTCACAAACCAAGATTGCACAACGCCGCGACACAGGACCTGCATCGCGATGCACAGTCTAAGGCCACGCAAGGCCGAGATGACGCCACGGCACGTGTGTGCCATCGGCATAGTCGAGGGGCATCGCCAATCAAACCAAGCTGAAGCATTGCATCGTCAACACAACCCAACGACACCTCACAAATCAAGACTGCATGATGCCGCGACACCACGTGCATCGGGGTGCATTCGAAGGGAAATGCGAAGCCGAGACGACGCCACAACACCTGTGTGCCAACAACGTAGCTGCAGGGATCGTCAAGCAGAGGCACACAACGAGCACTCGAGCACGACACACACCACGGTCGACCCGAGACCGGACACACCACCACCACTGACCACCCACCTCAAACCAGCCAACCACCATCCCAAACCTCAGGCAAGCAGAATGACACCGCATCTCCCAAGACAGGTGCCACCACTGTGGTAAAACAACGTCAAGGACGTCGCCGCCGTCCGATCAAAAATCTGGATCTAAGGCTTTCGCCCAGAGAATGAACAAAGTACACGCGAAACCAATGCATCACACAACGGATCCTCCAAGAAGGGATCCGACACTAGGAAGCGACGCTGTCGCCGGTGCCGACCGAAATCAGCACAGGGCTTTCACCCGAAGCATCACCCGCGCCACCCCGCTGCTGAGCCACGTCGCTGCCGAGACCGAAGGCAGCACCGAAGAAGGCAGGCCATTGGTGAGGGCCCGCCACCCCCGCAGCTGCCGTCCTGGGCCGTAGATCAACCGCGCACCTCGCGCACTAGATCTGCGCAGGGCGTGAGCCCGCGCAACCCCGCGCGCACACGGCACGCCGAGCCACGCCGCACCACCTCCACCACCGTGCAACCACCAACACCAGATCCAACAACCGGCACCCTCATCATAGCACGAGCACCCCACGCCAGAGAACAGAGCTCCCCGTCATGGTAGAAGCCCCGCGAAAATAGAAAACCACAACCAACCACAACCGTCCAGATCCGGCCGAAGCATGCACATACTAAAGTTTGACTCTTCGCTGGTTTACATTGGTGTTATTTTTGTGCAGAAATAAAAGTTCTCGGAATTGGAGGGAACATTTTGTGAATTATTTTTTGGATTTATAAGGATTTATGGAGCGAAGACCTGCCGGAGGGGAAGTGCCAACGGTCCACAAGCCAATAGGGCGCCCCCGTGGTCGCGCCCTGATGGCTTGTGGGGCCCTCGAGGCTCCTCCGACCCAAATTCCGGTCTTATAAATTCATATTGTCCGAGAGAAAAATAAGAGAGAAGTTTTTATCGCATTCTACGAGACGAAGCCACCGCCACATCCTGTTCCTCCTTTGGAGGGATGATCTCGAGTTCGTTTGGGGCTCCGGAGAGGGGAATTCGTCACCGTCGTCATCACCAACCCTTCTCCATCAACACCACCATGATTATCACCACCAGGAGTGAGTAATTCCTTTATAGGCTTGCTAGATAGCGGTGGAATTGGATGAGATTGATCATGTAACCGAGTTAAGTTTGATAGGGCTTGATCCCTAGTATCCACTATGTTGTGAGATTGATGTTACTATGACTTTGCTATGCTTAATGCTTGTCACAAGGGTCCAAGTGCCATTATTTCATATATGAATCTATTATGCTTTCATGAATATAAGAGTGATATGGATCCAACCTTGCAAGTTATAGTTACCTATTACGTGTCTTGATCCGCATACCCCAAGGTGACAATAATTGTGATTCTTTCCGATGATTGCCATGGTTTGAGGAATTCATGTCTTCACTATGTGCTAATGCTTTGTTCTGGTTCTCTGTTAAAAAGATGCCTTGATATCCCTAAGTTTCCAATAGGACCTGCCGCCATGGGAGGGTAGGATAAAAGATGTCATGCAAGTTCTTATCACAAGCACGCATGACTATATACAGAATACATGCCTGTTGGGGAACGTTGCATTGGAACAAAAAAAATTCCTACGCGCACGAAGACCTATCATGGTGATGTCCATCTACGAGAGGATATTAGATATACGTACCCTTGTATATCGCTAAGCGGGAAGCGTTAAGAAATGCGGTTGATGTAGTGGTACAGCTTCGTGATTCAAATCACCGTCGTCCCACGATCCGTCCCACGAATGGTTCCGATCTAGCGCCGAACGAACGGCACCTCCGCGTTCAGCACACGTGCAGCTCGATGACGATCTTGGCCTTCTTGATCTAGCAAGCAAGACGGAGAAGTAGATGAATTCTTCGACAGCGTGACGGCGCTCCGGTGGTGGTGATGATCTACTCCTGCACGGCTTCGCCCGAGCTCCGCAGAAACCAGATCTAGATGTAAAACTATGTGGAATAGGCTAGAGTTGCACGTGGCAAAAGTTGTGTCTCAAAAAGCCCTAAACCACCAATATATATAGGAGGAGGGGAGGGTCTAGCCTTGGGTCATAAGGGCCTCAAGGGTGCGTCGGCCGCAAGGGTGGAGGAGGACTCCTCCTCCAATTCGGTTTGGAAAGGAGGAGTCCTCCTCTTCTTTCCCACCTCCCTCTTTCCTTTTTCCTTCCTTTCCTTTTGTATTTTTACATGTGGCGCCATAGCCCTCTTAGGCTGACTCCACCAGCCCACTAAGGACTTGGTGTGCCACCCTAGGGCCTCGGGCTCACTCCCGGGTGGGTGGGCCCCTCCCGGTAAACACCCGGAACCCATTCGTCACTCCCAGTACATTGCCGGAATTGCCCGAAACTTTCCGGTGACCAAATGAAACCATCCTATACATCAATCTTCGTTTCCGGACCATTCCGGAAACCCTCGTGACGTCCTGATCTCATCCGGGACTCCGAACAACATTTGGTAACCACACATATAACTCAACTATACTAAAACATCATTGAACCTTAAGTGTGCACACCCTGCGGGTTCGAGAACTATGCAGACATAACCCAAGATACCCCTCGGTCAATATCCAATAGCGGGACCTGGATGCCCATATTGGATCCTACATATTCTCCGAAGATCTTATCGTTGAACCTCAGTGTGAAGGATTCATATAATCCCGTATATCATTCCTTTTGTCCTTCGGCATGTTACTTGCCCGAGATTCGGTCGTCGGTATCCGCATACCTATTTCAATCTCGTTAGTGGCAAGTCTCTTTACTCGTTCTGTAATACAAGATCCCGTGACTTACACTTAGTCACATTGCTAGCAAGGCTTGTGTGTGATGTTGTATTACCGAGTGGGCCCCGAGATACCTCTCCGTCACGCGGAGTGACAAATCCCAGTGTTGATCCATACTAACTCAACGGACACCTTCGGAGATACCTGTAGAACACCTTTATAGTCACCCAGTTACGTTGTAACGTTTGATGCACACAAGGTATTCCTCCGGTGCCAGTGAGTTATATGATCTCATGGTCATAGAAACAAATACTTGACACGCAGAAAACAATAGCAATAAAATGGCATGATCAATATGCTACGTTCATAGTTTGGGTCTTGTCCATCACATGATTCTCCTAATGATGTGATCCCGTTATCAAGTGACAACACTTGCCTATGGTCAGTAAACCTTGACCATATTTGATCAACAAACTAGTCAACTAGAGGCTCCCTAGGGACAGTGTGTTGTCCATGTATCCACACATGTATTTAAGTTTCCAAACAATACAATTTTAGCATGGATAATAAACGATTATTATGAACAAGGAAATATAATAATAACTAATTTATTATTGCCTCTAGGACATATTTCCAACAATCTCCCACTTGCACTAGAGTCAATAATCTAGTTCACATCACCATGTGATTTCAACGAATCCAACACCCATATAGTTCTGGGGTCTTATCTCGTCTTGCTCGTGGAGAGGTTTTAGTCAATGGTTCTGAAACTTTTAGATCCATGTGTGCTTTACAAATCTTTATGTCATCTTATAAATGTTGCTACTACGTGCTATTCGGAAATACTCCAAATATCTACTCTACTATACGAATCTGTTTTGACATCCTGTGTGCAATGTTTCATAAATAATGCAACAACTACTAACATAATTCCAACAGACTTTTAGCATCGCTACGAGTGAGAAAGTCTCATCATAGTCAAATCTTTGATCTTGTCGGAAACATCTTTGCGACAAGTCGAGCTTTTCTTAATGGTGAATAGTCACCATCATCGTCTGTCTTCTTTTTAAAGATCCATCTTTACTTAATAGTCCTACGACCATCAAGTAGTTCTTCCAAAGTCTACACTTCGTTTTCATACATAGATCCTTTCTCGGATTTCATGGCCTCTACCCATATGTCGGAATCCGGGCCCACCATCGCTTCTCCATAGCTCGTAGGTTCATTGTTTTTAACAACATGACCTCCAAGATAGGGTTACTGTACCACTCTGCAGTAGTACGCGACCTTGTCGACCTACGAGTTTTGTAGTAACTTGATCAGAAGCTCTAATGATCACCATCATCAGCTTCCACTTCAATTGGTGTAGGCGCCAGAGGAACATCTTCATGCGCATTCTACACACTGGTTGAAGTGACGGTTTACTAACCTCATCAAGTTCCACCACCCTCCCACTCAATTCTATTGAGAGAAACTTATCCTCGAGAAAGGACCCGTTTCTAGAAACAAACACATTGCTTCCGGATCTGAGATAGGAGATGTATCCAGCTGTTTTGGATATACTATGAGGATGCTTTTATCCGCTTTGGGTTCGAGCTTATCAGACTGAAACTTTTTCACATAAGCATCGCAGCCCAAACTTTTAAGAAACGACAGCTTAGGTTTCTCCAAACCATAGTCTATATTGTGTCATCTCAATGGAAATACGCGGTGCCCTATTTAAAGTGAAGGTTGTCTCTAATGCATAACCATAGACGATAGTGGTAATTCGATAAGAGACATCATAGTATGCACCATATCAAATAGGGTGCGGCTATGACGTTCGGACACATCATCACACTATGGTGTTCCAGGTGGTATGAATTGCGAAACAATTTTCACATTGTCTTAACTGCGTACCAAAAACTCGTAACTCGGATATTCATTTCTATGATCATATCGTAGACTGTTTATCCTCTTGTCACGATGATCTTCACTCTGAAATAGCTTTGAACTTTTCAATATTTCAGACTTGTGATTCATCAAGCAAATACTTCTGTATCTACTCAAATCGTCAGTGAAGTAAGAACATAATGATATCCACCGTGTGCCTCAGCACTTATGGGACTTTACACATCAAAAATGTATTAATCCCAACAAGTTACTCTCTTGTTTCATGTGGCATGATTTACATGTCTCAAGTGATTCAAAATCAAGTGAAATCCAAACGATCCATCCGCATGGAGTTTCTTCATGCATTAATACCAACAGGTATGGTTTGCACGTCTCAAACGTTTCAAAAATGAGTCAGTACAAAGATCCATCGGCATGGAGCTTCTTCGTGCATTTTATATCAACATGACTCAAGTGGCAGTGCCACAACTAAGTGGTACTATCATTATTACTTTGTATCTTTTGGCACCAATATTATGATCATGTGTAACACTACGATCGAGATTCAATAAACCATTGAGGGTAATTATTCAAGCAAATAGAATAACTTTTATTCTCTTTACATGAATAATCGTATTGCAATAAACACGATCCAATCATGTTCATGCTCAACGCAAACATCAGATAACAATTATTTAGGTTTTACCACCAATCCCGATGATAGAGGGAGCGTGCGATGTTTGATCACATCAACCTTGGAAACACTTACAACACGTATCGTCACCTCGCCTTTAGCTAGTCTCCATTTGTACCGTAGCTTTCATTTTGAGTTACTAATCACTTAGCAACCGAACCGGTATCCAATACCCTCGTGCCACTAGGAGTACTAGTAAAGTACACATCAATATCATGTATATCAAATATACTTCTGTCGACTTTGCCAGCCTTCTTATCTACCAAGTATTTAGGGTAGCTCCGCCTCAGTGACTGTTCCCCTCATAACAGAAGCACTTAGTCTCGGGTTTGGGTTCAATTTTTGGTTTCTTCATTAGAGAAGCAACTGGTTTGTCGTTTCATGAAGTATCCCTTCTAGCCCTTGCCTTTCTTGAAATTAGTGGTTTTACTAACCATCAACAATTGATGCTCCTTCTTGATTTCTACTTTCGCAGTGTCAAACATTGTGAATCACTCAAGGATCATCATATCTATCCTTGATTTGTTTATAGTTCATCATGAAGCTCTAGCAGCTTAGTGGCAGTGACTTTGGAGAACCATCACTATCTCATCTGGAAGATTAACTCCCACTTGATTCAAGCGATTGTTTTACTCAGACAATCTGAGAACATGCTCAACGATTTGAGATTTTCACCTTTACTTTGTAGGCAAAGAATCTTGTCGGAGGTCTTATACCTCTCAACAAGGGCACGAGCATGAAATCTCAATTTCATCTCTTTGAATATCTCTTGTGTCCTGTGACGTTTTCAAAACGTCTTCAGCGCCTTGCTTCTAAGCCATTAAGTATTGTGCACTGAACTATCATGTAGTCATCAAAGACGTATATGTCAGATGTTTGCCACATCAACAGATGCCGCCAGAGGTGCAGCACACAGAGTGGTGCATTAAGGACATAAGCCTTCCGCACAGCAATGAGGACAATCCTCAGTTTTACGGACTCAGACCGCAAAGTTGCTAATATCAACTTTCAACTAAATTTTCTCTAGGAACATGTAAAAACAGTAGAGCTATAGCGCAAGCTACATCGTAATTCGCAAAGACCAGTAGACTATGTTCATGATAATTAGTTCAATTAATCATATTACTTAAGAACTCTCACTCAAAAAGTACATCTCGCTAGTCATTTGAGTGGTACACGATCCAAACCCACTATCTCAAGTCCGATCATCACGTGAGTCGAGAATAGTTTCAGTGGTAAGCATCTCTATGCTAATCATATCAACTATATGATTCATGCTCGACCTTTCGGTCTCATGTGTTCCGAGGCCATGTCTGCGCATAATAGGCTCGTCAAGTTTAACCCGAGTGTTCCGTGTGTGCAACTGTTTTGCACCCGTTGTATGTGAACGTTGAGTCTATCACACCCGATCATAACGTGGTGTCTCGAAGCGACGAACTGTCGCAACGGTGCACAGTCGGGGAGAACACAATTTCGTCTTGAAATTATAGTGAGAGATCACCTCATAATGCTACCATCGTTCTAAGCAAAATAAGGTGCATAAAAGTATTAACATCATATGCAACTCATAAGTGACACGATATGGCCATCATCATGTGCTTCTTGATCTCCATCACCAAAGCACCGGCACGATCTTCTTGTCACCGGCGCCACACCATGATCTCCATCATCATGATCTCCATCAACGTGTCGCCATCGGGGTTGTCATGCTACTCATGCTATTACTACTAAAGCTACGTCCTAGCAATATAGTAAACGCATCTGCAAGCACAAACGTTAGTTTAAAGACAACCTTATGGCTCCTGCCGGTTGCTGTACCATCGATGTGCAAGTCGATATTAACTATTACAACATGATCATCTCATACATCCAATATATCACATCACGTCATTGGCCATATCATATCACAAGCATACCCTGCAAAAACAAGTTAGACGTCCTCTAATTGTTGTTGCATGTTTTACATGGCTGCTATGGGTATCTAGTAGATCGCATCTTACTTACGCAAAAACCACAACGGAGATGTGCAAATTGCTATTTAACCTCTCCAAGGACCACCTCGGTCAAAACCAATTCAACTAAAGTTGAAGAAACCGAGACCCGCCAGTCATCTTTATGCAATGAGGTTGCATGTCAAGCGATGAAACCAGTCTTTCGTAAGCGTACGAATAATGTCGGTTCGGGCCACTTCAATCCAACAATACCGCTGAATCGAGAAAAGACTAAGGAGGGAAACAAATCGAACATCACCGTCCACAAAACCCTTTGTGTTCTACTCGAGATAACATCTACGCATGAACCTAGCTCATGATGCCACTGATGGGGAACGTTGCACGGGAAACAAAAATTCCCTACGCGCACGAAGACCTATCATGGTGATGTCCATCTACGAGAGGAGATTTGGATCTACGTACCCTTGTAGATCGCATAGCGGGAAGCGTTAAGAAACGCGGTTGATGTAGTGGAATGTCCTCACGTCCCTCGATCCGCCCCGCGAACCGTCCCATGAACCGTCCCGCGATCCTTCCCACGATCCGTTCCGATCTAGTGTCGAACGGACGGCACCTCCGCGTTGAGCACACATACAGCTCGACGATGATCTCGACCTTCTTGATACAGCAAGCAAGACGGAGAAGTAGATGAGTTCTCCAGCAGCGTGACGGCACTCCGGTGGTGGTGAAGGATCTACTTCTGCAGGGCTCCGCCCGAGATACGCAAAAATACGATCTAGAGGAAAAACTGTGGTGTTTGTGGTCGGGCTGCCGTGGCAAAAGTTGTGTCAAATCAGCCCTAAAACTCCACTATATGTAGGAGGAGGGGAGGGGAGGATTGCCTTGGGGTCCAAGACCCCTAGGGTGCGCCGGCCAAGGAGAGGAGGAGTCCTCCTCCAATCCTAGTCCAACTAGGATTGGAAGGTGGAGTCCTTCTCTTCCTTCCCACCTCCTTTTTTTCTTTTCTCTTTGATTTTCTATCTTGTAGCGCCAAGGCCTCTTTGGGCTGTCCCAACAGCCCACTAAGGGCTGGTGCCGCCCTCAAGGTCATGGGCCTCTCCCTGGTGGGTTGCCCCCCCCCCTCCCGGTAAATATCCGGAACCCATTCGTCACTCCCGGTACAATGTCGGTAATGCCCGAAAACCTTCCGGTAACCAAATGAGACAAACCTATATATCAATCTTCGTCTCCGGACCATTCCGGAAACCCTCGTGACGTCTATGATGTCATCCGAGACTCCGAACAACACTCGGTAACCACGCATATAACTCAACTATACTAAAACATCGCCGAACCTTAAGTGTGCAGACCCTGCGGGTTCGAGAACTACGTAGACATGCCCCGAGGTACTCCTCGGTCAATATCCAATAGCGGGACCTGGATGCCCATATTGGATCCTACATATTCTCCGAAGATCTTATCCGTTGAACCTCAGTGTCAAGGATTCATATAATCCCGTATGTCATTCCCTTTGTCCTTCGGTATGTTACTTGCCCGAGATTCGATCGTCGGTATCCGCATACCTATTTCAATCTTGTTACCAGCAAGTCTCTTTACTCGTTCTGTAATACAAGATCCCGTGACTTACACTTAGTCACATTGCTTGGAAGGCTTGTGTGTGATGTTGTATTACCGAGTGGGCCCCGAGATACCTCTCCGTCATACGGAGTGACAAATCCCAGTCTTGATCCATACTAACTCAACGGACACCTTCGGAGATACCAGTAGAACACCTTTATAGTCACCCAGTTACGTTGTGACGTTTGATGCACACAAGGTATTCCTTCGGTGCTAGTGAGCTATATGATCTCATGGTCATAGGAACAAATACTTAACACGCAGAAAACAATAGCAATAAAACGACACGATCAATATGCTACGTTCATAGTTTGGGTCTTGTCCATCACATGATTCCCCTAATGATGTGATCCCATTATCAAGTGACAACACTTGCCTATGGTCAGGAAACCTTGACCATCTTTGATCAACGAACTAGTCAACTAGAGGCTCACTAGGGACAGTGTGTTGTCTATGTATCCACACATGTATTTGAGTTTCCAATCAATACAATTTTAGCATGGATAATAAACGATTATTATGAACAAGGAAATATAATAATAACTAATTTATTATTGCCTCTAGGGCATATTCCCAACACTACGATGCTTTGCTTGGAACTCCACCAGCTTACTGCACCCCCATTAAGAATAAATACATATCGCGTTTGAGACTTAGAGTCATCTAGATCGTTGTCAAAGCTTGCATAGACTTAACCCTTTACGATGAGCTCTTCGTCACCTCCATAAACGAGAAACATTTCCTTAGTCCTTTTCAGGTACTTTAGAATATTCTTGGCCACCGTCCAGTGATCCACTCCTGGTTTACTTTGAAACCTGCCTGCCATACTTATGGCCAAGCTGACGTCTGGTCTAATGCACAACATTGCATACATGATAGAACCTATGGCTGAAGCATAGGGGACGAAACTCATTTGTTCTCTATCTTCCGCAGTTGCTGGGCACTGAGTCTTACTCAATTTTATACCTTGTAACACCGGCAAGAACCCTTTCTTGGACTGTTCCATTTTGAACTTCTTCAAAACTTTATCAAGGTATGTGCTTTGTGAAAGTCCTATCATGTGTTTCGATCTATCCCTATAGATCTTAATGCCTAGAATGTAAGCATCTTCTCCTAGGTCCTTCATAGAGAAACTTTTATTCAAGTAATCCTTTACGCTCTCTAAAAACTCCACATTGTTTCCAATCAGCAATATGTCATCCACATATAATATTAGAAACGCCACAGAGCTCCTACTCACTTTCTTGTAAATACAAGATTCTCCAACCACTTGTATAAACCCAAATGCTTTGATCACCTCATCAAAGCGCTTATTCCAACCCCGAGATGCTTGCACCAGTCCATAAATGGATCGCTGGAGCTTGCATACTTTGTTAATATTCTTTGGATCGACAAAACCTTCGGGTTGCATCATATACAACTCTTCCTTAATAAAACCGTTAAGGAACGTCGTTCTAACATCCATCTGCTAGATTTCATAATCGAAAAATGTAGCTATTGCTAACATGATTCGGACGGACTTAAGCATCGCTACCGGTGAGAATGTCTCATCATAGTCAACTCCTTGAACTTGTGAAAAACCCTTTGCCACAAGTCAAGCTTTATAAACGGTCACATTACCGTTCGCGTCCGTCTTCTTCTTAAAGATCCATTTGTTCTGAATAGCCTTGCGGCCTTCAGGTAATACTTCCAAAGTCCACACTTTGTTTTCATACATAGATCCTATCTCGGACTTCATGGCCTGCAGCCATTTGTTGGAATCCGGGCCCACCATTGCTTCTTCATAATTCGCAGGTTCATTGTTGTCCAACAACATAATTGATAAGACATGATTACTGTACCACTCAGGAGTAGTACGTGATCTTGTCGACCTGCGAGGTCCGATAGGAACTTGATCCGCAGTTTCATGATCATCATCATTAACTTCCTCCTCAACCGACGTTGCTTCGACAGGGGTTTCCCCTTGCCCTGCGCCACCATCTAGAGGGACTAGAGGTCCAACAACCTCATCAAGTTCTATCTTCCTCCCACTCAATTCTTTCGAGAGAAACTCCTTCTCAAGAAAACCTCTGTTTTTAGCAACAAACACTTTGCCCTTGGATTTGAGATAGAAGGTGTACCCAACTGTCTCTTTTGGGTAACCTATGAAGACGCACTTTTCCGCTTTGGGTTCCAGCTTTTCAGGCTGAAGCTTTTTGACATAAGCATCACATCCCCAAACTTTAAGAAACGATAACTTCGGTCTTTTACCATACCACAGTTCGTATGGTGTCGTCTCAATGGATTTTGATGGTGCCCTGTTTAAAGTGAATGCAGTTGTCTCTAATGCATAACCCCAAGAGGATGACGGCAAATTGGTAAGAGACATCATAGATCGCACCATTTCTAACAAAGTACGATTACAACGTTCGGACACACCATTATGCTGTGGTGTTCCAGGCGGTGTCAATTGTGAAACAATTCCACATTGTCTTAAGTGAGCACCAAACTCGAAACTCAGATATTCACCCCCACGATCAGAACGTAGGAACTTGATCTTCTTGTTATGATGATTTTCAATTTCACTCCGAAATTGCTTTAACTTCTCAAACGTTTCAGACTTGTGCTTCATCAAGTAGATATATCCATACCTACTCAAATCGTCAGTGAAGGTGAGAAAATAACGATATCCGTCGCGCGCCTCCACACTCATCAGACCGCACACATCGGTATGTATGTTTTCCAACAAGTCACTTGCACGCTCCATTGTTCCGGAGAACGGAGTCTTAGTCATCTTGCCAATGAGGCATGGTTCACACGTGTCAAGTGATTCAAAATCAAGTGACTCCAAAAGCCCATCGGAATGGAGTTTCTTCATGCGCTTTACACCAATATGACCTAAGTGGCAGTGCCACAAAAACATGGCACTATCATTGTTAACTCTAACTCTTTTGGTCTCAATGTTATGTATATGTGTATCATCGCTATCAAGATTCAATATGAACAATCCTCTCACATTGGGTGCATGACCATAAAAGATATTACTCATAGAAATAGAACAACCATTATTCTCTGACTTAAACGAGTAACCGTCTTGCAATAAACAAGATCCAGATATAATGTGCATGCTTAACGCAGACACTAAATAACAATTATTTAAGTTGATAACTAATCCTGATGGTAACTGAAGTGAAATTGTGCCGACGGCGATTGCATCAACCTTGGAACCATTTCCCACGCGCATCGTCACTTCATCCTTCACCAGCCTTCGTTTATTCCGCAGTTCCTGCTTCGAGTTGCAAATATGAGCAACAGAACCGGTATCGAATACCCAGGCACTACTACGAGAGTTGGTTAAGTACACATCAATAACATGTATATCGAATATACCTGATTTTTCCTTGGCCGCCTTCTTATCAGCCAAATACTTAGGGCAGTTGCGCTTCGAGTGACCAAGTCCCTTGCAATAATAACACTCTGTTTCAGGCTTAGGCCCAGCCTTGGGTTTCTTCGTCGGATTGGCAACAGGCATGCCACTCTTCTTGGAGTTACCCTTCTTGCCTTTGTCGTTTCTCTTGAAATTAGTGGTCTTATTGACCATCAACACTTCATGCTCTTTCCGGAGTTCTAACTCTGCGACTTTCAGCATCGCGAACAACTCGTCGGGTGACTTGTTCATACCTTGCATGTTATAGTTCAACACAAAGCTCTTATAGCTAGGTGGCAGTGATTGAAGAATTCTGTCAGTGATAGCTTCTTGCGGGAGTTCAATACCCAACTCAGCCAGACGGTTTGAGTACCCAGACATTTTGAGCACATGTTCACTGGCACACAAATTCTCCTCCATCTTGCAACCATAGAATTTATCGGAGGTCTCATACCTCTCGATCCAGGCGTTCTTCTGAAAGTAAAAAAGGATCGAGATGGACCTAGAGGGGGGTGAATAGGTACAAATCCAAATTTTAATAATTACTTAGCAATTTTAGGCAAAATTGCGGAATATGAGTGTGGGCCTAATAATTGCTACGACAAGGAGTAAACTATTTAGAGTGAAGTAAGACAAGCGGTAAACAATAATCAAATACAAGTACGTAATAAGGATTAACACAAGTAGAGAGTTAGGGTTAGGAATAACCGAAACTCCAAGAGAGACAAGGATGTATCCCGATGTTCACTTCCTTGGAGGGAAGCTACGTCACTGTTAGAGGGGCGGATGTTACCACGAAGGCACACCAACGCCACGAAGGCTCACCCTATTCTCCCTTTGAGATAACTCCACGAAGGCGTTTCTCAACCACTAGTGGTAAGCCTTGAGGTGGCTTCCAAACCTTCACAAACTTTCCGGGGGAAATCACAATGGTTTGATTCCTCTCCGAAGACTCCTACCGCCTAGGAGTCTCCAACCTCCAAGAGTAACAAGATCACGGGGATTGCTCAAAACTTGCTCAAATCACAAATCACTTTGGTGGGAAGGAGGAGAGGGAGACGATCTATCTTTTGATTGGAACAACACTCAAAGGGACTCACAAATGCTCTTGGGATCTAGGATTTGGTGTAGACAAGAGTGAGTGAGAAGAAATGTGTTCTTGGATGTATTCTAGCTGTGTTGAACACTCTTTCACGAGGTGGGAGAAGAGTATATATAGTGGGGAGTGAAAACCAGTCGTTGGGGACACTTTAAGTCACACAGGGTCCGGACGTCCGACAGTTGCCGGAAGTCCGGGCCTCCACGAGGGATCGGACGTCCGACAGGGGTCGATCGTCCGAGGCCTGTAGATATGACTGAAAATATTGTGAATTGAACAGCGACCGGACGTCCGGAGAGGACCGGAAATCCGAGTTATTCGACTCAACTTCTATTGGTGGGAGGTTCCGGATTTCCGAAGGGGAACGGACGTCCGGAGGGAGCCGGAAATCCGAGTTAAAAAGCTCATGTTCTTCTGGTGCAGGGCTCCGGATTTCCGGGGCTGGTCGGACGTCCGACCCTCGGATGTCCGGAGGGAGCCGGATATCCGAGTTATATGACTCACAAACTTCTGGTGAAGGGCTACGGATTTCCGAAGCCTGCCGGTCGTCCGGCCCTCGGATGTCCGGAGGGAGCCGTATTTCCGAGTTATATGACTCACAAACTTCTGGTGAAGGGCTACGGATTTCCGAAGCCTGCCGGTCGTCCGGCCCTCGGACGTCCGGAGGGAGCCGGATGTCCGAGGCAATAGACCTGTTTTGAGATAAGAACAGAGTGGAGAATATGTGGTATTGGGTATGACAGTCAAGATGTGGTACGAGCAAGTTCATCGCAAAACTTGTGATCCCCTCTTAATAGTGTGGGATCCCTATACTCAATATTAG
This sequence comes from Hordeum vulgare subsp. vulgare, assembly GCF_904849725.1. Lineage (NCBI taxonomy): Eukaryota > Viridiplantae > Streptophyta > Magnoliopsida > Poales > Poaceae > Hordeum > Hordeum vulgare. The sequence goes on from NC_058519.1 coordinate 489,670,430, forward strand.
TAAACTCAAAAGAATAGTCTACATCATCTTTTCTTAATCCCAAGACTTCTCGAAATATAAATCCCAATCTTCTCAGACAACCTTTGGCACATAATTCCCAATCTACTAAAGTACTTGCCATCCTGAGATACACTCAACAAATAGGATTAGTTTCCTATGTATGTGTTGTCATTAACACCAAAAGTTGATTAGGGGCATAGCATGCACTTTCAGTCTCCCCCTTTTTGGTAGTTGATGACAACATATACATAGGTCTCAAAAAGATTTAACATACATTATAGTCTAGGAGATATTTAGTACGAAGCTCCCCCTTAGTATATGCATGATAAAATATTGAAGCTCCCCTTTAATGTGTTTATCTAACATATAATGGATCAACATGTAAAGATAATAGATCGTCATATAAAGACAATAGATCATCATAGAAGTAGTGGAGCAAAACATAATAGTCTATGATGATATCATAGCAATCCATAGCAATCACAATCATTCATAAGTAGCCATACATGAGTTTATCCATTACATTAAATCTCCAAAGACTAAAAACTACGATACATTACTCCCCCTTTGGCACCAAGTACCAAAAAGGGAGGCACCAACAGCACCAACCACGCTCAGAGCTCATCAGCATCATCATCAGCATCATCAGGCAAGCCACTGCCACCAGCCTCGTCAAGGAAATCAACCCACTCAGGACCAGATGGGAAGCCAAAATCAGTAGGAGGAGCAGCAGGAGGGGCCTCATCATCACTCACATCAAGAGCGCCCGAGGCTCTCAAACGAGCCTTGAGGGCATTCTTTGAGGAGACTAAGCGAGAAACCACATCATGGGTTTGACCACACTAGAAAGAGACGTCCTTCATCATAGCAGAATGTGCCTTGCCAAGGAATTTGGCAATGCGAACGAGAGGAGCGGAGCTAGATGAGGGGGTGGCTGACCGGGCAGCAGTGTGGTGAGTGGATGTGGAGGATGAGGGGGTTTCTTGGGAGCATAGTTATCCGCCATGTGAGCGGGAATGACCCACTTGCGATGTGTGTGAGTGACAACCACAGAGAAATCAGCAACATGATTAATAAGAGCCTGGATGAAGGGGGCATGAGGAAAGGCTCGCTTGTACTGAAAGCTAGCAAGCCGAATCTCATGCCATAGAAAATGAGGCACATTAATTTTGCCCTTGGGGTGCTTGAACAAGTGAGACATGATGTCAATACAATAGCCACGACAAGAACCCTTATCACCCATCTTGGGATAGATGGTGCGGATGAGACACTGAAAAATGATGAAATAAGGTGAGCGCCAGATGGATACCTGGTTAAGGTCCTTCATGTGTTCATCCGCATCAAGCTCACTTAGTGGTTTGAGAAGATACCCACACGCCTCAATGGACTTATGCGCATGGTTATGATCATCCCTATGTATTTTGAAGCCGGAGTTGGGGAAACCAAGTGCGGCAACAAATGTATCATAAGTAGCTGTGAAGAGAACGTCAGAGGTGATCCAGCTGACAGTGTGGTTTGGACCAAAGTAGCATGTCGCATAGAACTGGTGAATGGTAGCAGCATTAAAGTCGCGATGAAAGGCAAACGGGGCGGCAAGTCCCGATGCCTCAATAAGCTCAATGGCACCCGAATATTTCGCCGGGTGCGTGCGAATATGCTCAACATCAATATAGAGATGAACAGATAAACCCTTAGGAACTATGACTCTGGTAAAAATGTCCGCCTGGACGTGTGTGTGGAAACGTGAGTCCGTAGAGTCATGTACGACAACATATGGATCAAGGTCGCGGCGGAAGCGAGGGCTCCTCGAGCTGGCGGCGGCGGCAGTAGGGAGGAAAAGGGGTGCTGAGGGTTAGGGCAAGAGCCCAGCCCCGTGCCCATCTATTTATAGGCCCGAGGCATCGGACGTCCGACAGGCGTCGTACGTCCGGAGGTGATTGTGGGGTCGGATGACCGACACTGGTCGGACGACCGGAAGGAGATTTCCCGCTGGATGTCCGAGACATGTCGGACGTCCGAGAAAGAGGAGGAGGCAGAGGCTGATGCTGGATTTTGTTTGATGATTAGATGATGACTGGCATGGTTTCTCACAAAAAGTACGAACATAGTTGCCTACAAGCATAACATATACTACTTGGAGACAGAAATTGATTTATGCGTACTTTGTAAGCTTAAAAAACAGAAAATTAAGACTCACTCCCCCTAAATGCATGCCCACATCAAGACACAAACATAATGTGAGTGTGTGTATGTGTGCAAGGTTTCAAGATATATTGTCAAGCTCCAAGATACCAAGTTCACGCCTAAGTTGACAGAACCTAGCTACGCTAAGTGGCTTGGTGAAAATGTCGGCTAACTGCATGTCGGTACCCACATGGGTAATATCAATGTCACCCTTTTGCACATGGTCTCTCAAGAAATGATACCTAATATCAATATGTTTTGTGCGAGAGTGATCAATGGGGTTCTCGGAGATCTTTATGGCACTTTCATTATCACAGAGAAGAGGAACGTGTCGATACGTGATACCATAATCCTTTAGTGTTTGCCTCATCCATAGCAGTTGGGTTGCACAGCTTGCGGCTGCAATATATTCGGCCTCGGCCATGGAGAGACAAACACAGTTCTGCTTTTTCGAGGACCAACTTACCAAGGAGCGTCCAAGAAACTAACATGCACCGGAAGTGGATTTCCATCCCACTTTATCACCGGCCCAATCCGCATCGGAATACCCAATAAGATCAAACTTAGCATCCTTAGGATACCATAAGCCTAACTTTAGGGTGTGAACAAGGTATCTAAGAATATGCTTAACCGCCGTGTCATGGCTTTCCCTAGGGGAAGCTTGAAATCTAGCACATATGCCTACACTTAACATGATGTCCGGTCTAGATGCGCAAAGATAAAGTAGCTAACCAATCATGGAGCGGTAAGTAGATGGGTCAAAAGGAATACCGTTTGTGTCTTCATTTAGAACTACATCGGTGGCCATGGGTGTCTTCATTGGTTTAGCATTTGTCATATCAAATTTTTCAAGAATGTCCTTGAGGTACTTAGTTTGAGACAAGAAAATCCCTTCTTGAAATTGTTGTATTTGAAAACCAAGAAAGAACTTCAAGTCCGTTTTGAGTGACATCTCAAAGGTCTTGGTCATGGAGGCCGCAAACTTCTTGCATAAATGGATGTTAGGAGAACCAAAAATGATGTCATCTACATAGATTTGGCATAAGATCAAATCACCATTTTCCCTCTTAGTAAAAAGAGTGGGATCGATCACCCCCACCACAAAGCCATCATCGAGTAGGAACTTCTTAAGATGATCGTACCAAGCACGGGGTGCTTGTTTGAGGCCATACAGAGCCTTGTGAAGTTTATCTACATGGTATTTGTGGTGAGGGTCAACAAACCCAGGTGGTTGTGATACATATACCTCTTCTTGTAGAGGACCGTTAAGAAAATCACTTTTCACATCCATTTGAGCAAAGTAAAACCATTGAAAGCAACATAGGCCAATAAAATGCGAATGGACTCAAGACGAGCAACAGGGGCGAAAGTTTCACCAAAGTCCAAACCTTCAACTTGGGAGTACCCCTGTGCTACTAACCTTGCCTTGTTGCGCAGGACAGTCCCATTCTCATGTTCCTTGTTCTTGAAAATCCATTTAGTTCCAATGACATTATGTTCCTCAGTTGGTCGTTCTACCAATGACCATACTTCGTTGCGTGTAAAACTGTTTAGCTCCTCTTGCATAGCAAGGAGCCAGTCATTGTCACACAATGCATCCTGAACCCTGTATGGCACAGTACTAGAGACAAACGAAAAGTGAGCACAAAAGTTTGTTAATTGTTTACGAGTCACTCTACCTTCCGACACGCCGTGAGGATTTGATCAATATCAACACGACCGGCCACATGTGGCATGATGGAGGTCAAGGTTTCACGAGGTTCGACTTTGTTTCCATCATCAACGTCCTCAACATATGGATCATTTATGTGCGGAGGAAGATATTCCTCTTCGCGTTGCACTTGTTGAGGTTCATCATCAAACATACCCATACTTTGGTCTACCTCTTGAAGATCAACTTGTTGTTGAGTGTGATCAGGGTGGGAGACATGTTCTCCCACTTGATCCTCAACAACTGGCATGATGTGTGTGCTAGTATCTTGTGGAGGTACGGGCAGTGAACTGTCTTGAGGATGAGAAATACTCTCATCATCTTCATCATCATCATGAGGTCTTTGTTCCATGGGAAGAAGTGCACCTACACCCATGTTTAAGATATCTTGTGGGGAGTCTTCTTCACCTGCATCATTTAGATCAACTTGCTCCCCATGGGAGCGGTTAAATTCATCAAACGTCACGTCACAGGTTTCTATAACACATCCAGTGGATTTGTTGTAGACTCTGTAGGCGTGAGAGTTTGACCCATAGCCAACAAAAATCCCTTCAGTTGTTTTGGATTGAAATTTTCCTAACCGTTCCCGTTTGTTGAGGATGAAACACTTGCATCCAAACACACGAAAATACTTAACATTGGGCTTGTTCCCAGTTAGGAGCTCATATGGAGTCTTCTCCAATATTGATCGAAGGAAGAGCCGGTTTGATGCATGACATGCTGTGTTGACGGCCTCAGCCCCAAAACTATGTGGTGACTTGTATTCGTCTAACATGGACCTTGCCATTTCCACAAGTGTCCGGTTCTTCCTCTCTGCCACACCATTTTGTTGAGGGGTGTAAGGTGCGGAGTACTGATGTTCAATTCCCTCATGACTAAGAAATTCTTCTAGGGTGTAGTTCTTGAACTCAGAGCCATTATCACTTCTTACTGCCTTGATGTCCTTGTCAAACTTCCGCTGGGCTTGTTTGGCAAAGTCAATGAAGGTGATCTTCGTCTCGTCCTTGGACTTGAGAAAGAACACCCATGTATATCTTGAGTAATCATCAACAATGACTAGGCCATACTTTTTCCCTCCAAGACTTGCCCATGAAGGCGGCCTAAACAGATCCACATGAAGGAGCTCTAACGGCCTCGAAGTGGATACAATGTTCTTGGGTGGATGTTTTGATTGATGTTGTTTCCCAGCTATGCATGCACTGCACACACGATCTTTCTTAAAAGATACATTTGTTAGTCCAAGGATGTGATTGCCGTTTAAGAGATTTTGAAGATTTTTCATGCCAACATGGGCGAGTCGGCGATGCCACAGCCATCCCATGTCGGCCTTGGCCATTAGACAAGTTGTGTGGAAGGTGCTCTCTTTCAAGAAATCAACCGTGTAAAGGTTGCCATCCAAATCTCCAACAAAGGCCACTTCGAGAGTGTCTCTCTTAAAGACTTTCACATCCGTTAGTCCAAATAATGTGTCATAACCGACGGAAGCCAATTGGCGAACTGAAAGTAAATGATATTGAAGAGATTGGACAAGCATGACATTTGCAATAGACATGTCATTAGTGATTGCCACCTTGCCCAACCCAATTACCCGCCCTTTCGACCCTCCACCAAATACAATGCTCATGTATGGTCGAATGGCTTGCATGAAGTCATAGAGCAAGTTACTATCTCCGGTCATATGATTGGTGCATCCACTGTCGATCACCCATTTGGCTCCTCCGGAGAAAACAGCCTGTAACGAATTAAGACTTGGTTTGAGGTACCCATTTTGTCATGGGGCCTTTCACATTAGTTACAAGAGTCTTAGGGACCCAAATAGCATAGAATCGGAATGCATTACGGGGACCAACGAATTTAGCATAGACCTCTCCTTCCTTTGATTTGCGTAGTACATAGGATGGAGGCATGAATTCGGTTGTCTTGTTGTGAGTAGGCGAACCCCTAGTGGCCGATCCACTCACAACCTTACCTTTCTCCTTGTGTCCCTCTCGTACAAATATTTCTTTAAGCGGAGTGGTACACTTGAGGGGAGATGCACTTTTCTTGGCAGTGCTTGGGTTGAACCCAAGCCCTTCCTTGGCGAAGCCTCCATTGTGTCGACTTAAGATCTCATTAAGAGTATTTTGTCCTTGTGCACATGTCATGAGACCTCTGTCTAACTGTGCCTTTAACGAACAGTTTTCCTCAAGGATAGATGTCAGTTCACTACTAGAGTTAGTAGTGCAGGTATCAACATTAATGATAGGTGAGGAGTAGGCCTTAGCTAGAGTGTCAAGATAAGTTACCTTAAGTGCCTCAAAGCTCTTTGTAAGAATAGTGAGTTTCTCTTCCTTGTCTTTGAGAGACAAGGATAGACGCTCACAGTCCTTAGAAAGGGAAGCATGAGAGTTCACAAGTCAGTTTTTATCATTTAGTAATTCTTTGCACACAGATTCAGCCTTTTTCAAGGAGGCAAGATCATTAGCATGTTTGTCAAGGTTTTCACCTACTTTTGAGCATAGTGCATCATTTTGTGCTTCCTCATACATGACTTTGTGCTCAAGGATTTCATTTCTTTCCTTCTCCTCAGTGACGATGGTTTCGAGTTCCTTGATGGTATTGGTGTGCTTACTCACCATTTCCATAAGTATGCGAAACATAGTGAGCTTCTTTCCTTTAAGAGAGCACATAAATTTGTTTATTTTAGCAAACATGGGATGATCTAAGTCATTATCCTCATAGTGATCTTCCGCATCAAGATACTCATGAGATGGAGTAGAAGCTAGACTGAAAGAGTTTAACCGTGGAGTTACCTTAACCTTATCATGGGAGCTTTGGTCTTCCTCATCTCCCATGGCAGTCTTTGCCATCAAAAGCGTTGCCCTTGTGGTCCTTCATATAGTTGTAGTGAACAACATCACCACTTTTGTTGACTAGCCTCAAGGTGTTTTGTGTATCCTGAGCTACTCCGGCAACTCCACCAACATCTTCTGGATCTGATTCTTCTTGTGCAACCATTGCTCTTCCATCTGTCCTCTTGAACTTGGAGTTCATAGGGTTTGGCAACTTCTTCTTTACAAAGGTCTTTGGAAACCTTGGTTTGTCTTCTCTCTTCTCATAAAGGCAGTCATTGGAGAAGTGGTTGGTTTCCTCACAGTTATAGCATTTCCTTACCTTCTTCTTTGGGAATCTTCCCTTGAACTTTCCTGCACTGAACTTCTTTACAAAGAGAGCAATGTCCTCATAAGATGGGCTTTCATCAGAGTCAACATCATCACCATCTTCGCAGTCATCATCACCCTCTTCTTCTTCACTTTCTTCTTCGTCACATTCATGCTTGGTTTTCAAAGCAAGTTTGATCTTTGATGTTGAAGTGCCATGCATGGCAAGGTGCTTTGTTGCATTTGCTTTTGACTCTTCAAATAATTGGAAAGTGGATATGATGTCATATGGAGTCATTTCTTTGAACCCATGGTGCTGCCTCATGTCCCATACCATTTGATGGTGATACGGAGCAAGATCATGAAGTAACTTGTCCACAAGAAATCTCTTGGTCAGATTGAAACCATCTTGCGTCTTGTCACAGTCACATGACTCAATGTCTGCGGTGAGAGTCATGAGCCGTTCTAGTAGTTGCTTGGGAGATTCACCCTTTTCCATACAGAAATTCTATAATTGCCCCTTGGCAATTTCATATTGAGCAAGCCGAAGAGTGGAGGTACCTGTCTTGGTCCTTATAATGCTATACCACAGTTCCTTGGCACTTGTGATGTGAATGTAAGGTCTTCGTTGCTTGTCATTCATTCCTTTTCTTATGCACATGATCGCAGTGTCATTGAGATGCTTGTCATAAGTTTCTCTGGGAGTGAGGCACCTTGGATCTATAGGATTGTACCCATGCTCGAGGATGTCCAACATCTCATCATTGGCATACCTAAGATGATCCTACATACCAACTCTCCACAAAGCAAAATCGTAATTGTCATCAAGCAATGGAGGTTTTCCTCCAGGATTGTACTTAGGTTTCTCAATTTGAGATCGAGCATAAAGCCATGGAACACTAGTTTGGTTCCTTTCCGGAGGTTGTTGGCCAAATGAAGTACCGTGCACATGTGTCCCTGAGGCCCTCGGGGACGTGGTTGTCCCCGTGGTTAGTGATGCTAGTCTCATTTGGACCATGGTCTCAAGAGAAGCATCATGCTCCTCTTTTTGCTTGGCAAGGGCCCGTTCCAGGTCCTCAGAGGTGAAATACTTGACTTCCGAGGAAGTCCCGTCCCTCTGCACTGGAGCTACCGTAGCTGGAACCCCGTCCATCTCGCTCTAGGGCGGTTAATCCACAAGAATAGAGCACGAGGCTCTGATACCAATTGAAAAGGATCGAGATGGACCTAGAGGGGGGGGGGTGAATAGGTACAAATCCAAATTTTAATAATTACTTAGCAATTTTAGGCAAAATTGCGGAATATGAGTGTGGGCCTAATAATTGCTACGACAAGGAGTAAGCTATTTAGAGTGAAGTAAGACAAGCGGTAAACAATAATCAAATACAAGTACGTAATAAGGATTAACACAAGTAGAGAGTTAGGGTTAGGAATAACCGAAACTCCAAGAGAGACAAGGATGTATCCCGATGTTCACTTCCTTGGAGGGAAGCTACGTCACCGTTAGAGGGGCGGATGTTACCACGAAGGCACACCAACGCCACGAAGGCTCACCCTATTCTCCCTTTGAGATAACTCCACGAAGGCGTTTCTCAACCACTAGTGGTAAGCCTTGAGGTGGCTTCCAAACCTTCACAAACTTTCCGGGGGAAATCACAATGGTTTGATTCCTCTCCGAAGACTCCTACCGCCTAGGAGTCTCCAACCTCCAAGAGTAACAAGAACATGGGGATTGCTCAAAACTTGCTCAAATCACAAATCACTTTGGTGGGAAGGAGGAGAGGGAGACGATCTATCTTTTGATTGGAACAACACTCAAAGGGACTCACAAATGCTCTTGGGGTCTAGGATTTGGTGTAGACAAGAGTGAGTGAGAAGAAAGGTGTTCTTGGATATATTCTAGCTGTGTTGAACACTCTTTCACGAGGTGGGAGAAGAGTATATATAGTGGGGAGTGAAAACCAGCCATTGGGGACACTTTAAGTCACAAGGGTCCGGACGTCCGACAGTTGCCGGAAGTCCGGGCATCCACGAGGGGTCGGACGTCCGACAGGGGTCGGTCGTCCGAGGCCTGTAGATATGACTGAAAATACTGGGAATTGAACAGCGACCGGACGTCCGGTGAGGGCCGAAAATCCGAGTTATTCGACTCAACTTCTATTGGTGGGAGGTTCCGGATTTTCGAAGGGGAACGGACGTCCGGCCCTCGGACGTCTGGAGGGAGCCGGAAATCCGAGTTATAGAGCTCATGTTCTTCTGGTGCAGGGCTCCGGATTTCTAGGGCTGGTAGGACGTCCGGCCCTCGGATGTCCGGAGGGAGCCGGATTTCCGAGTTATATGACTCACAAACTTCTGGTGAAGGGCTACGGATTTCCGAAGCCTGCCGGTCGTCCGGCCCTCGGATGTCCGGAGGGAGCCGGATTTCCAAGTTATATGACTCACAAACTTCTGGTGAAGGGCTACGGATTTCCGAAGCCTGCCGGTCGTCCGGCCCTCGGACGTCTGGAGGGAGCCGGATGTCCGAGGCAATAGACCTGTTTTGAGATAAGAACAGAGTGGAGAATATGTGGTATTGGGTATGACAGTGAAGATGTGGTACGAGCAAGTTCATCGCAAAACCTGTGATCCCCTCTTAATAGTGCGGGATCCCTATACTCAATATCAGTAAACTCAAAAGAATAGTCTACATCATCTTTTCTTAATCCCGAGCCTTCTCGAAATATAAATCCCAATCTTCTCAAACAACCTTTGGCACATAATTCTCAATCTACTAAAGTACTTTCCATCCTGAGATACACTCAACAAATAGGATTAGTTTCCTATGTATGTGTTTTCATTAACACCAAAAGTCGATTAGGGGCATAGCATGCACTTTCAGAAAGATAAACTTCAACTCCTGGAACATCTCAAATGCTCCATGATGCTCAAAGCAATGTTGAAGTCCCGACTCTAAGCCATACAAGACTGCACATTGAACTACTGAGTAGTCCTCCTTACGTTATAACCAGGCGTTCTTAACATCTTGGTCAGCCGTAGCGGGTGGTTCATCTCCTAGCGCAGCATTAAGGACATAATCCTTCTTCCCAGCTTGCAGGAGCAACTTAAGATTACGATCCCAGTCTGCAAAGTTGCTTCCATCATCTTTCAACTTAGCTTTCTCTCGGAACGTATTAAAATTCAGGGTGACTGTTGCGTGAGCCATTGATCTACAACAGAAATATTGCAAAGTGGACTTAGACTATGTTTAAGATAATTAGAGTTTAACTAATAAAATTACTGATAAATTCCCACTCAAAAAGTACATCTCTCTAGTCATTTGAGTGGTACTTGATCCAAATTCACTAACTCAAGTCCGATCATCACGTGAGTTGAGAATTGTTTCAGTGGTAAGCATCTCTATGCTAATCATATCAACTATACGATTCATGCTCGACCTTTTGGTCTCATGTGTTCCGAGGCCATGTATTCACATGCTAGGCTCGTCAAGTTTAACCCGAGTGTTCCGCGTGTGCAACTGTTTTGCACCCATTGTATGTGAACGTTGAGTCTATCACACCCGATCATCACATGGTGTCTCGAAACGACGAACTATCGCAATGGTGCACAGTCGGGGAGAACACAATTTCATCTTGAAATTTTAGTGAGAGATCACCTTATAATGCTACTGTCGTTCTACGCAAAATAAGGTGCATAAGAGGATTAACATCACATGCAATTCATAAGTGACATGATATGGCCATCATCTTGTGCTTCTTGATCTCCATCACCAAAGCACCGGCATGATCTTCTTGTCACCGGCGCCACACCATGATCTCCATCAACGTGTCGCCATCGAGGTTGTCGTGCTATCTATGCTATTACTACTAAAGCTACGACCTAGCAATATAGTAAACGCATCTGCAAGCACAAACGTTAGTTTAAAGACAACCCTATGGCTCCTGCCGGTTGTCGTATCATCGACGTGCAAGTCGATATTAACTATTACCACATGATCATCTCATACATCCAATATATCACATAACGTCATTGGCCATATCATATCACAAGCATACCCAGCAAAAACAAGTTAGACGTCCTCTAATTTGTTGTTGCATGTTTTACGTGGCTGCTATGGGTATCTAGTATGATCGCATCTTACTTACGCAAAAAACCACAACGGAGATGTGCAAATTGCTATTTAACCTCTCTCCAAGGACCGCCTCGGTCAAAACCAATTCAACTAAAGTTGGAGAAACCAACACCCGCCAGTCATCTTCATGCAACGAGGTTGCATGTTAGTCGATGAAACCAGTCTCTCGTAAGCGTATGAGTAATGTCGGTCCGGGACGCTTCAATCCAACAATACCGTCGAATCGAGAAAAGACTAAGGAGGGCATCAAATCGAACATCAACGTCCACAAAACCTTTTGTGTTCTACTCGGGATAACATCTACACATGAACCTAGCTCATGATGCCACGGTTGGGGAGCGTTGCATGGGAAACAAAAAAAATTCCTACGCACACGAAGACCTATCATGGTGATGTCCATCTACGAGAGGAGATTAGATCTACGTACTCTTGTAGATCGCTAAGCGGGAAGCGTTAAGAAACGCGGTTGATGTAGTGGTACAACTTCATGATTCAAATCACCGTCGTCCCACGATCCGTCCCACGAACGGTTCCGATCTAGCGCCGAACGGACGACACCGCCGCGTTCAGCACACGTGCAACTCGATGACGATCTCAGCCTTCTTGATCCAACAAGCAAGACGGAGAAGTAGATGAGTTCTCCGGCAGCGTGACGGTGCTCCGGTGGTGGTGATGATTTACTCCTGCAGGGCTCCGCCCGAGCTCCGCAGAAATCCGATCTAGAAGTAAAACTATGTGGAATAGGCTAGAGTTGCACGTGACAAAAGTTGTGTCTCAAAAAGCCCTAAACCACCAATATATATAGCAGGAGGGGAGGGGCTAGCCTTGGGTCACAAGGGCCCCAAGGGTGCGCCGGCCGCAAGGGTGGAGGAGGACTCCTCCTCCAATTCAGTTTGGGAAGCACGAGTCCTCCTCTTCCTTCCCACCTCCCTCTTTCCTTTTTTTTCTTCCTTTCCTTTGGTATTTTTACATGTGGCGCCATAGCCCTCTTGGGCTGACTCCACCAGCCCACTAAGGAGTTGGTGCACCACCCTAGGGCCTTGGGCTCACTCCCGGGTGGGTGGGCCCCTCTCGGTAAAGACCCGAAACCCATTCGTCACTCCCGGTACACTGCCGGAATTGCCCGAAACTTTCCGGTGACCAAATGAAACCATCCTATATATAAATCTTCGTTTCTGGACCATTCCGGAAACCCTCGTGACGTCCGTGATCTCATCCGGGACTCCGAACAACATTTGGTAACCACACATATAACTCAACTATACTAAAACATCATCGAACCTTAAGTGTGCAGACCCTGCGGGTTCGAGAACTATGCAAACATGACCCGAGATACCCCTCGGTCAATATCCAATAGAGGGACCTAGATGCCCATATTGGATCCTACATATTCTCCGAAGATCTTATCAGTTGAACCTCAGTGTCAAGGATTCATATAATCATGTATGTCATTCCCTTTGTCCTTCGACATGTTACTTGCCCAAGATTTGATCGTCGGTATCCGCATACCTATTTGAATCTCGTTACCAGCAAGTCTCTTTACTCATTTTGTAATACAAGATCCCGTGACTTACACTTAGTCACATGCTTGCAAGGCTTGTGTGTGATGTTGTATTACCGAGTGGGCCCCGAGATACCTCTCCGTCACACGGATTGACAAATCCCAGTCTTGATCCATACTAACTCAACGGACACCTTCGGAGATACCTGTAGAGCACCTTTATAGTCACTCAGTTACGTTGCGACGTTTGATACACACAAGGTATTCCTCCGGTGCCAGTGAGTTATATGATCTCATGGTCATTGGAATAAATACTTGAAACGCAGAAAACAATAGCAACAAAATGACACGATCAACATGCTACGTTCATAGTTTGGGTCTAGTCCATCACATGATTCTCCTAATGATGTGATCCAGTTATCAAGTGACAACACTTGCATATAGTCCGAAAACCTTGACTATCATTGATCAACTGGCTAGACAACTAGAGGCTTGCTAGGGACATTGTTTTGTCTATGTATCCACACATGTATCGATGTTTTCATTCAATACAATTATAGCATGGATAATAAACGATTATCTTGTAACAGGAAATATAATAATAACTATTTTATCATTACCTCTAGGGCATATTTCCAACAATGCGTACATTACATTGATGAATTGGAGCTAGTTCTGTGTCGCCCTAGTGTGTAATTGTTACATGATCGATGTCATCTAAATCATTATTCACTGTTGATCCACGTGCCTACGCGTTACATGTACTGAATCTTGCTAAGTTACTACTGTTGCTACTACTATCACACCTGCTACTAAATTGCTACTACCATAAATGCGAGCATCGGTGCCAACTCTAATGGGCTGGTTCCACCATAAGGAATCATCTGAGCTACACTCAATTTGTGTTGTGTAAGGTTAATCAGTTCATGGGTAGTTCGTGACATTTTTTTTCTCGAATTGCTCAATGAGATCCAAGAAATATTCCATATATGTATTTTCCCATCTTCTACTCTTCATATGCAACATTTCTTGAAGGTTTGAATTCTAGACCATATGCTTCTACCAAAGATAAGATGAGGCCTTTGTAAGGTTGCATCCAAATTTACCATGAAAAGTAATTGGGATGGAGAACTCTGACACACAAAAATCGGTCATTATGTAAGACGCCAGACTCGTTTTGCTAGTAGGGTTCAATTAAAGAACATAATATCTCAGAACCACATGACTCATTTTTCATTTGGCACATACATTTTTCACCACGTAAACCAATACACGCGTTTTTTTTTTGCTTTTTCTCTTCACCATATCGAATGAGGGCATCCTAAACCGTGAAAATGGAGTTATGGGAGAGTAATACAAGCGTTGTGTCGGTAGGCGAAGCGGTTGAGTAGCTTCTTACTTATGTAGGAGCTATAATTGTCTTGATCATATTTCCTATAATATTCGTAAATGGTTCAAAATGGTCCAAAGGTAAGAATTATTGGACTATTGGAGATGGATTCAGTTCACTCGTTTGTACTCCCTTCATTTTTAAATACAAGTATTTTTAAAGATTTTACTATAAATTACATATGGACCAAAGTAAATATGATTATATACATTCATATGTAATGTGTAGTAGAATCTCTAAAAAAGACTTATATTTAAAACAAAGAAAGTATTACTATTGTTTTTTCACTAATGAATATTATTTCAAATGAGAAACTACTGAACTCAATCACTTCCTGTCATTACTCAACAGTGTGGGTCACTGGCCCAGGCTTGCAGGGCCTTGGCATGGAGCGTGGTGAAGTTTTCCTTCGTGAGCTGTAGCAACAATACCACTATAGAAAAAAGAGATTTGTTTTTCATTTTTTGATTTTATTAAGAGTAGCACTTTGAGGTTGACGTCACTTTTGAAGGGAACGTAGAGTAATCTTTTTTACAATAACCTTGGAGTAATCCTTTTCTCAAATGAGCCTTAGACTTATTTTTATTAAAAATGAGCTTTAGACTTAAGTCCCGTTCGGAGTCTCTTTACTGCGCGGCTCCGCTTTTGAAGTGGATGGAGTCGTAGTTTAAAATTATGAAGCGAATACATAAATATTTTATAAATTTTTAAATTTTAAAAAGCTGATGGATTATCGAACGAGGCCTTAAATCTTTACGGAAGGAATCGAGGGGAAAAACGAAGAGAAGATAAAACGGGAAGCAGAGCGGTTCATCGTTCACGAATTTGCCACGTGGCTACAGATTTTATGGAACGCTCTGTGGTCGCCGTCCGCTCGATGCCCGGCCATAGCCATACAGAAACCCTGCGTACTGGGCCCAGGTGTCAGCGACCCACTCTCGCTCCCTCCCCTGAAACTGTCCACGCCTCCACGGAGCTCCGAGTAGTCGGAGGCAGGCAGCGATGGCCTCGCCGGCGGTGGCGATGCGGCGCCCGTCCCCCACCGTCCTCGCCTCCGCCCCTCGCCGCCGTCCCCGCCGTCACGTGAGTGCTCACTCCCTTCGCTCTCGTGGTGCCCGCCGGCCGAAATTGTTTAGGCCCGTATCTGCGCGTTCTGATTTGGTGTCCCGGCCTGATTTCTGCGCTTTAATGGCGGAATTCTGTGCTTCGATTGTGGAATGTCAAATCCTCGTGGAGCGATCCAGCTAGTCCAGCAGATTTTGACTACTGTACCGTTGTCCGAGTCAGTAATTTTTAAGGGGATTGGTTGCTCTTGGATTGGCTCCACTTGAATGAGTGGACATGACTATTAGAATAAGGGTTGAGGTTGGTAGGATTTGGTTTGTGTCAAATAAGCCCGGTGCACTGGCAATTAGAGAGTTGTTCCTCACATTTTTATATACATAAAGGCAATACTGACATGGTGACTGTTTCCGGTTTCAGTATCTACACCTTATGAACACGGTGTTCTATTAAACATGAGAGAAATGAATCGTGTATACACTCCGACATGTAAACACGCTAACTTCCTCGCCCGAGTCTACAGATGATATCCATTCTGGAATTTGTGTAACTTCATTTTTCTGTTTTCTGCCTGTTTCTTGTCCTGTGCGAGTTTCTTATCTTGTGCCAAATCGGCAAATCCTCTTCCCAAGCCTTTGCTTATTCATTTCATCCACAATGATTTGCAGGAGTATTCACCTTCCAACTCGAGCTCCCCAAGTTCGGCTTCACGGTTAAAAGTTACTGCACTTTTTGGTTGGATCAAGGGAGATAGATATTCGAGAACTCGTGAATTGATCCCTTCTGCTGAATCGTACACTCTCACAGGGTCAGCCTCAGAGGTGTTTTTGTGTTTCTCGAGTAATCAACTCTTTTTCCAGGACTTATGCAAATGATTCATGGCTTTCTTAACCATTTCTTAATTTTAGGTGGACATGAAGCCACGTGAGGTATCAATTTCTGTTGTCTCTTCTATCATGGACATACCTCCGGCAGAGTGGGATGCATGTGCAGTTGATTCAGCTGAGCCTGAAAAGTTTAATCCTTTTCTTACCCATGCATTCCTCTCAAGCTTAGAGGAATCAGGTTCTGCGGTGAAGGTGTACATATAAAGCACCATTTCTTGATTCATTACCCCTGTTATCAGACTTTAAGAATACTTATTTCATGGTCATTGTTTCGTGTTAATATACTTCCAGAAATTTCAGTACCTAATAGCTCTAACTTTTGTTTTATTCCAATAAGCACGGGCGGTGCAATTTGTAATTATTATGAGCCTCCCTGGAACTATCATTTCCTGGACTGATTTCAGGAAACAGGGTGGTTACCTCTGCATGTTGTTGCACGGGACGAGAACGAAAGTATTATAGGTGTTGTTCCGCTTTACCTTAAAAGGTTTAACATCATTAACACAATTCATCTACTGTTTGCCTAATTTCTGCACACTTTCCTTCATCTTTTTCATTGGCTGAACAACCAAAATTTGCATTTGCAGCCATTCTAGGGGTGAGTTTGTATTTGATCAGTCATGGGCGGAAGCTTACTACAGCTATGGACTTGAATACTATCCAAAGTTGCAGTCTTGTGTCCCTTTTACTCCAGTAACTGGTCAAAGAATATTACTTCGAGATACATCCTACCGGGATCAAGTTTTTGATGCGTTAGTTAAAGCTTTGAAGAATTTGGCTACCAAGGTAGTGAGATCAGAATTCTAGTAATATTTCGTTAACAGTTTCTTGCAACCGAATAATTTTAGCAGAAGTTACAAAATGCTATTGTATGTTTGTGCTGTTGGTCACATCGATTCTGCATCTGCAATTGTTTGCTTCATATAGCAGTGGCAATATGACATTTTGATATTCAGTAGGAATCATTATTCATCACTTCATGAATCAGCTGTTTTTTATTCGCACTAATTTTGTTGGCATTTCCAATGAATACAACAGGGTACCGTGTTTAGTTCACTGAATTAGAAGGATTGTTCTCTTCTTGCAGCTAATGTTTCGAAATCAGTGCTTCGTTTTTATTGAGTTGTCTAACAGTGATAAGTGAATGAAAGTAATGGGAGTTTTGTAGTCAGAATCTTTTTAGACATGCTGAATTTTTATGGTGTTTGCTAATTTCGATTTGGGGGTATACAATGTAATACTAGCATGCCATTTGTTTATTTTATTGCCAGCTTAACTCTTAAATAGGTGGAAACCCTCAGATCTACTGAATGAATTGACAATCTTTTGTCTTCTGCTGCATTTCAGCTGAATGTGTCATCACTACATATAACTTTTCCATCTGAAGGTGAATTTAGCAAGTTGAAGGATAGTGGATTGTTGCAAAGAATCGGGTTGCAGTACCATTGGCGAAACCGGAATTACAAATGGTATGCTAACATGAGATTTATGGGCTTCTGGATTGCAGTGGTTTAAAGTGCACTTCTGACCACATAAGGCTATAACTCAGGGCCCACATTTAGTCACAAGCATGGCCTGGTAGACATATTAACTAGATTTTTTTTTTCGAGAAAACACAGTGAGATGCGTGCGTTTCTTTGTATTGAAAAGGAAGGGTTTATGTTACAATCCTCCTAGGAGGGGTAATGCAGGGAATAGAAAAGCCTAAGACTAGTGTACATCCCAGGTCTGTGGGTAGATGATACGGAGACCGGCCGCTCCTGCCTTGGTCCAGAGGGACGCCTCCTCCTTGATCTTCACGATCAGGTCGTGCAACGAGGGTTGTGTGCCCTCGAACACACAGCTGTTACGGTGTTTCCATATCATCCACGGGGTCAGCAGGGTCACGGAGGCGAAGCCTTTGCGCATGGGGTGCGGCATGCTCCGCTTGGCGCGGTGCCACCAGGCGAGAAGGGAAGTCTCGTTGCTGGGGGCGGCGCAGGGCAAGCGGAGCCAGACGATGATGCTTTGCCAGACCTGCCTGGAGAAGGGGCAGCGGAGCAGCAAGTGATCCATAGTCTCGGGGTCCTGGCAGCACAAGATGCAGGGGTCGTGGTGCTGCAGCCCGCGACGTGCTAGGCGGTCGGAGGTCCAGCATCGATCCTGGTCGGCGAGCCAGTGGAAGAACCGTACTCGGGGTGGAGCCCAACTCTTCCAGATGAGCTTCCAAGAGGCGCTGGGGATGGATCCTTGGAAGGTGATCTTGTAGCAGGACTTGGCGGAGTAAGAGCCATTCGTAGTCCACTTCCAGGAGAGCTGGTCAGGCGTGTTGAGCAGGGTGGTGTGCTCGATGACGTTCCAGAGGCGGATGTACTGGCCGATCTCGTGGACACCGAGAGCGCCCTCGATGTCGTGAGCCCAGGCCTAGATTACATCACAAACAAGGGCCACCTACAATTTTCATCACAATAATGCAACCTCCAGGATTTTATTTTCAACAACCTTCCACATTTCTTAACATATCAAGGTGCTAGATTGTTGATAATTTGATATACCTTTTGTTTCATTTTATCTGGGAGTTTATTTAGGCAGTGTGGTGAACAAGCTAGTAATACCATCTTCTCAGATACTTTCTTTGTGGTTATGAGATTTACCCCCCACCCCTCCCTCTGTTTTGATATACATCTTCATGACCATCCCAATAGAATGGTTTAATGTAGAAAGATAATTGTAGATACGAAGATAAGCTATTAGATATGATATTGTTACATTGTCAAGAAATGCAAGTTGCAATGTTAAAAGCATACATGTTCTACCTTGGATTTTATGATCGTGCCATTGCCCTCATTTGTTACTTTTGGAAATCTTATGAGCGTACATGCAATTGATTATGATATATCAATATTTACTGATATCTCTTTGTTCCACCCTTCAGTTTTGATGATTTTTTGATGGATTTGAAGCAGCCCAAACGGAAGAATATCAGACAAGAACGTAAAAAGGTTTGACTTTGTTTTTGGTTCCCTGGTTTCAAATTTTGGCCATAAATAATATTTATAGTTTTATCCTGCTTTTCAGATTCCTGCTCAGAACTTAAAAATGAAGCGGCTCCGTGGAGATGAAATAACGGTACTTACCGAGCTCAGCTGCTTATATGTACTCAGTATTTGTTTTCTTGACATCATCAGATACTTTCACTAATACCTGCTCAGGCTCCCTTTTTTCTGAGGCACTTCAAGTTTATTTCACAAAGCAGTTACAGGTTTTACTAACTTATAATGGTTTTCCTTCACATTGCAGAGCAGCCACTGGGATACCTTCTATAAATTCTACCGTAACACAACTGATAATCAGTTTAGTCCAATAACACTCTTTCCTTGTAATTTACTTTCTATGTTTTGCATGATAAATAAACAATTCTCAAGTGGCCCTTTCATAAAAAGAACGCAAGGGTTTCTTCAAATACTTGTCCCGGACATTATATTAGAACTAAACTTTGGTAAATAAGTAACACATTTTTACCAGTACATGCATCACTATGCAATAAGAGCTCGAAACTAATTAAAGCAATAATAGCTGGTAAATACTTTTAATTTCTAAACGGTAGTGCATAACCTTGTACTTTGATCTATTGCACAAAGTTCTAAAAATCACCATCGCTGAATCCCCCCCCCCCCCCCCCCCCCCCTCCTGTTTTTTGCACATATGGCCCATAGAATATTTTTGTTCTTACCTGCATAGAAGTTGTGTGCCGTAATTTTTTCACTTATACGATAAGTTTGTTTGCAGCTGGGGCAGAGCCTACTTGACACGGGAGTTCTTTCACCTTTTGGGTGAAAAGATGGGCGACAAGGTAATGCTAATTGTTGCTGAACATGATGATAAACTTGTCGCTGGAGCTCTTAATCTGATTGGAGGTGATACATTATATGGTCGCTTATGGGGATGCCTACCAGATGCACATTTCCCCAATTTGCATTTTGAAGCTTGCTATTACCAGGTATTCACACATCTTTGCAAAATATTGTGTACTGTATTAACTGAGAACTAATCTGTCGTAACAATATTTGTTCCCAACTTTTACTGGGAACATGTTTATTTGACCATTCTGCAAAAAGGTAGAGCTGTTTCAAATGATGGGATGGCCAATTGATCATCAATTGCACTATGCTTCTTATCTGTGCATAAGGATCAACTTCCTGTACAAGTTTGAATTCAAGTCTCTTATATTTGTAGTGGGCATATTATATATGACCGATACTCTGAACAATGTGGACATATGGTTCTTATAGATTATTTATACGTTCAGGCAATTGAAGCAGCCATAGAACTAAACCTGAGTAAGGTGGAAGCAGGTGCTCAGGGAGAGCACAAGATCCAGCGTGGTTACCTCCCTGTGACAACTTACAGCTGCCACTACTTCTTAGAACCTGGTTTTGCGACAGCTATAGGAAATTTTCTTGTACATGAGACAGCTCAGGTATTCCACCTGAATACCCAATCAGTTGCTAGAGATTTATTCAAAAATATGTCCTCTTAAATGTGACCTAGCCATCCTTTTGTGTTTGCTTCAATATATGCCTCCTATGGATTTGTAAACCTCTTTCTTAAACATATTGCATCCACAATTGCTACCCAGCCATCTGCATGCATAGTATCTGCATTACTTGTTGATGTCATCGCAAAGACGAACTCATAGCAGAAGGCTATTATTGCGTCCTTAATTGTGAAATGTAAAACATGGTACCCTGTTTTTGATTGAGCTATTCCAGTGTTATGGCTTTATGTTATGATGGCTGATAAACCACTACTGTGTGGATTGAGTGCTCTTAAGTGTGCACTGTGTAGAGCATGCATCACCATTAAACTCCATGTAATTCTTTGCTGCCCTCTCTCACATTAAGCTTCACCTTTTGGAGCTAATAAATGCTAAACAATAGCGGCTAGTACTCATGGAAAGGAGTGTATGCTTTCTTGCACACTTAAAAAAGCTGTATGTTGATATACTAACTAGAATTTAATGATAACACTTGTCTCAATATGCATTTTCTACAGAAAAGAATATTGGTGCCCTGTATTGATCCTTTGACATTTCTTTTCTGAATTAATACTCGCGCTCAGAAGCAAAAATGAACTACTCCCTAAGAGCAGAATTAATTGACAAAGCCTCTATACAATGTGAATTGGACATTGTATAGAGGCTGCGTCTATTAATTTGGATCAGAGGGAGCAGTAAGCATTTCAACTTTTCCATCTTAGAAATATATTAACCAGTACAGACTACTTCCATTTCATGATGTTCTGAGTAATTCTTTGCTTTTCTGGCAAATAATACTTATATACTTTTATCTCTATGTAGCATTTGTCCACTCTTTTGAATTTAGGGACAAATAATAGAGAAAAGAAATTTTTATGGCACTCCTTCATTTTATTAGAATCATTTTATTTTCCAATAGGTGCTTATCCACCAAGTGCCATTGCTGACAATTCCAACTAATGTTTTTCTTTGTGTTGATATCAGGTTAAGCATGTCATCAATGTCCTGCATGAATCAGGTCCATACAAGGAAGACATATTGAAAGAATTTGCTCCTCAGCCAGATGGTGAAATGTAGAAGGGTGGAAGGAACTTGCAGCTATGAATACAACCATAAATACAACAGATGTAGCAGTAGGAAGACGGGCAATCCCATGCCGCAGGAGGGAATATTGTGATTTCAATGGCTCGGGTCCCTCACCTACCTTTGTACATTATTATTACTAGGCATGTAAATAGCAAATATTTAATCTGAAATCATCCAATAGAAAGGTCCCATCTGAAAGCAAACATTTTATCGTGCAATTTCGCTGTCTGAACTACTGCATGAATGCAATTACACGACTCAGGAGTACAATACATAGACCTGACCTTTGAGACCATACTAGGGTGTCTGCATCATCTTCTTTTTTTCCCCATCAGAAGATCTGGTGCTACTTTTAAGTCAACTTGTGCTGTTCTTTTCTCATGAGATCTGAACTATTGAAACAGGTGAGCAGTCGCCCTCAACCAAGTGAAAGGCGAAGAAAAGTTGCCTGAATGTCACATCAGTAGATCAGCCAAGATCCAAGCCAAAAGGGACATCAGATACTGCCTGCCTCATTGTGCGTTTTGTACAAGGATGGATACAGGGGGTTCTTCCTCGACTCGTCAGCCCAACAAGGCCGAGAACCGACGCCCGGTTAGAATCTCAAAGCAAACGAATCTACTACCTAAAGCTCCATCCATGGTTGTTGAAACATGGAGGTTCACTGCTCACTCATAAGCTACGACACAAGAGCTACTCCTCCTTGCAGAGCTGCAGCACGCCACAGGACTGCAGCACCATCACCTCAGGTAGGAGAGGAAGCAGCCGTTGGACCATCTGTGCAGGAGCTCTCCGACGCACAGGATGGCGTAGACCAGCAGGATGAACTTGAAGAGGAACGGGAAGTAGTGCGAGAGCCCGGCGCTCGACGAGTGGAGAACCTGAAACAAACACAACAGCAAACGAACACGATGATGAGTCCTGGAACATCATACGGTTCGACGGTGCGGTAATAAGATGGAGCTAGGAGTCGTGACGTGCCATGGCGATATCGGTGAGGTGTGCTCGCCGTCGCAGCGACGTCGTGCCGTCGACAGCAGCCATATGGTCCGCATTCTTGCTCACTGTGATGCATGGGGGCTCCTTGGGCTTCGCGTTTGAGCAGCTCCTCAGGCGCGGCACATCCTTGCTCTGAAGAGGCTTCACGATGTAATCTTCGGCGCCGGCCTTGAGGCATCTGTCCCCAGCAAAAAGTTAAAACCGGTTACTATCAGGTATCAGCCGCAGGATTCTGTATAGTACAACCGATAGATTACAAAGACACAATGAATGCACAGAGGAAAGCGAGATCTCCATGGGATGTTCAAAATTCACTGATACTTAATGCGAAGACCAAGGACAGGCAGCATAATGAACTGACTGCAGAGTATTTACTGAAGCAAAGCACTGTGGTTACGAATCCATGTTATTATTAGCTGAGCTTTAGCCCCATGACGTACGGCCTACTGTCGCAGCAAAGGCAACCTTTTTTGCCACCACCCCCATAGCCGCATCGACTTGGAACAAAAATGGATGCTCGAGAGAAGAAAAGGGGAAACAAAATCAAGGCTCACCTGCTGATCCTCTGGGGCTCGTTCTCTGACGACATGACGATCACCGGGATCGGCTTCAGAGGACTCATCGCCTGAAAACATCCATGGAAATCAGTATGGGAATTCCAGGGGCATTGGACATCTTGTACCAGCCAGAACAATGACTGACAACACAAATGTGGAAAAGGAAATAGGTACTGCATGTGCAGCGAGGTTGTATACCTTGATGGCCTTGAGGAGGTCGTAGCCGGTCATCTCAGGCATGCAGTAGTCAGTGAGCACCATGTCGACGGCCTGCTCCTGCAGACAAACACCACAGGTGACAGAAAACAATTAGCATAGCATATTATTATTATCACCCTACTAATCCAAGCAACACCTTTCTCCAACAATGCCTTTTAACTTGTGCTCTCGTTGTCCTGTGGCTACCAGACAGCCCCGGCAGGCCGCTGTAAGACGGCGAGTTTTTATCCCTTTCCCCCCATAAAAAAGTGTCGCGACCTTTTTCTGCCCTCCCGTCCTCCCCTCCCAAGAACACAAAACCCTCACGCGCGCATGCGCGAGCCCCTTCCCCGTACGGCCGGCTGGCCACCGACAAGTGGCTCGCCGCCGTGGCGCCAAGCCAACGGCCAAAAGTGGGGGGAAATTAAGTAAGGGGAGGAGCAAGTCTTTGCCCGCTTTGCAGTTGATGATTGCTATGCAGTAGTGAATGCGAGGCGGCGATGTGCCGTGGACAGACAGAGCGGATGGAATTGGAATTGGAATTGTTTGTTACCTTGCCGTCCTTGAGCCCCAGGAACTCCATGGCCTTCTTGGCGCTGTCGACGGCGATGACTGTATGATGTGGTAGTAAGATTTAGTACAGAGCAAAACATGTTGTGGTAAAAAGCTCAGAAACGCCGTGGCGATGGGGAAGGAAATGAAATGAAAGGAAGATTGAAAACATGGGACCGTGACGATCGATTATGCTCTATCTGCAGTTTGCAGTGCGCACGCGTGCTGTTCAAGAGAAGGCGCGCGCATGGGCCGAGCGAATTAACGGAGCAAGAAGTCAACGGCCTCGCCATTAAAGGGAATTCGATGTCAAGAGAGGCATGGAAGGGAAGGGAGCTGACCGTGGAAGGAGCCGGCGAAGGTGTTGCTGCCGAGCACCAGCTCCACCACCTTCCTGTCGACCGGGGAGTCGTCCACCAGCAGCACCCTCGTCACGCCCTCCGCGCCTCCTCCTCCTTCCATCTCCCTCTCCTCTCCTCTCCACCAGACAAACAACCACCCCAGCAGCAGCAGCAGCAGCAGCAGGTCCTCCTCCTTGGCTCCTACTAGCGGTAATGGTAAGAAAGATACTAGAGAGAATTATCAGTGCGAGGCGTTGCACCGGAGTGAGGTGAGGTGAGGTCACAGGCGGCACCGAGAACGGCCTTTTAAGCAGCCGGGCGGGAGGCGGGAGGGAGTACGAGCATTTGATGACCCGGCGCACCTGCAGGCGAGTGATGAAGGCTCCTCTCCTCTCCTTCTTCAGGGGGGGGGGGGGGGGGGGTGCCCGCGAGCGTGGTGGAGAGAGAAGAGAGGGGGGTGGGCCCGGGCGCGCCCGCCCGTGCGGGCCCCGCCGGCGGTGGCCAGCTCGTGGGGCACGGGAAATGCTTTCCCCCTCCCCCTCCTCTAGATTTTGCTGTCGGGGAATCTCTCCACCCCCCTTCCCTTCCACTTTTCTCCGTCACCCTTTCCCTTTTCCCCGGTACGTCCGACGCGGGAGGAGGGATCGATCGCCACCGGTGGTACGACGGCCATCCGCGCGTCGTGGCGCCACGCGTTGCGTCGTATCATCGGCGGCTAAAATACTCCTCGTTATTACGTACTGTATTATTATTATTATTATTATTATTATCTTAGCGTTGGGTGATTATGTTCCTTGGTGATTGATTGAAAACCATTTGACCTGCCCCGGGGTCCGATCGCGTCCGATCCTTCTCTTTCCGGGGCCTCCTCCGTCGCGGGCGAGCATGATCGCGGCACGGCGTGGAGTGGGAGGTGCTAACTAAACAAAGTCAGCACGTGGATTCGGCGCGGGATACGTTCCAACCGTTTCGTGCTTTTTTTTTTGCTCTGCTTGTTGCTGGTATTATTATTATCATGGCGCTGGCTGGAGATGTTTATTCGCATGTCTGTGCCAACTAAATCATGCTCTCGTGGATGCGTATCTTGCGGATTATGTATGCATATGTTTCTCCTGCTTGAGTGCGGGCTGCGGATATGATTTGGTGTGCACATGCTAGCTAGTGGTGATATATGTATGTACTATCAGATAAGACGCTGCATCTTTTTTGCTTTGCTTGCCCTGTGTCTGTATCGAGCTAAATGTATGGCAAGTGGACGATATATAATATGGATCATGTTTACTAGTGCTGTGTTTGAGGCTAAACACAGTTTGCCGCAGGCTAGGCATACCACTGCTTGACTGTTCAACTTGCACTTGATCTCAAGAAAAGCTCCGGCTAAAGCAGCCAGTGGGATTTAATACACACAAGCAGGGATGACAAGATATTTACATCAAAAAACATATTCGATTGAATCATAAAATTCCACTACTAGGGAATTGAACGCACACAGTAATTGTTTCCTCACCCCCAAATGATCACAACGACACATGTTTATTTTCGTTGCTCCAGTTCTCTAACATCGAAACCATTTGCTTCAAGTCGGCGATAGGGCTTGCCGCGATGGCGTCGGTGGCTGCTATGGGCTTGAGTGCGAGAGTCAACGCTACTACTCTAGGCTACTCCCCCTGGCGGGAGTGCGTCGGGGATGGTTGCATGGTGGGTGGGTGGGTGGGTGTGTGTGTGGGGGGGGGGGGGGGGGGGGAGCTACTCCCCCGTGCTCGATGTGGAGAAAAGTTGACAACAATACAACACCATTATCTCACAAGCAAGGAAAGGGTGAAGATCCATCGCATGGAAATCCCATGTCATGGCAACCAGTTGTCGGTGGCAGTGGATCTAAAGAGGAGATTGTGGGAGATCCTTGACTCCTGCTTGTGGGATTATGCCCCCTTAAGGTTTTGGCTGATTAGTGACAAAATGGTTAAAGGATTAATGTATTTGTGAGTATACATAGGTGGAAATCTCTGAAAAATTTATTTAACTCAAGGCTTATGACCCCTAAAAATGTTGTGAAGATATTGAAGAATTCGACGCACTATTTGAAGAGTTTGAAGCCTGAAGAATATTTAATAGTTTCTTTATCCTTCTTTGAGTCAATAGGGCAAAGAGTACTGCTAAGGTGGCTTTAAGTGTTACTCAGACAATATGTCACTAGTCATGCTCAATTAAACCTATTTCTTTAGAGTTGAAGGCATGGAAATCTCCTTCCACGCAAAGTCTTCAAGCTTGCGTGTCAAATGTGATTCCCGAGAACACATTAGTTGTTGAGGACTTAGGTAACCTTAAGTTTTTTCTACATTGAGGGATTTGAGAGTTCAAAATTTGGACTGCCACTATAGCTGACAACATCACCTTAGTGGGTGCATCTCGTTCATCGGTCATATAGCAGGTGTCCCCTGGGTTGCGGACTCGGCTATAAAACCCCTATCTACAACATAAGTTGGCTAGCTGTTCTACATGATTTGAGACAAGTGTTGTCTGAGCAACCCATCATCGTGACAGATTTGAGTGAATCCTAAGTTAAGGGGAAAATCAACTCTTAATAGCGAAGCGATTGAGCATCGTTGAAGAAACTGGTTGAAGTTCACTAAAGACTTGTTACTTTTGAAGACCATGCAACTTTCATAAAGTTAGGTGTCCGCTCACAACCTCCAACTTGTGGATTGGTCGAAGAACAAGGCAATGATGGTCCATGCGTCAATCAAGGTCTATACCAAGTGTTGTGTGGGTTCTGTGCAACTTGGCTCAAGGAGAATAGGGTGAAGATTTTCGTGTCTACGGAGCTTTGGTTCCACCCCTCCAACTATATGTAGAGTTGTGTTGGGTTAATAAATCCTTTGTCTTCATCGACCTGGCGGGTTCTAATTTCTTCATCTCAATTTACTTTGTGTATTTTGCTTCTTCTGAAGAAATTGACCATTTCCCTTCTCTGAAGACTTCCGATCAATACTAGTTTGTCTCACTTGGTTCTACGGCTTGTTCTATATTTGGTTGTATTGTAATTGTAACGGCGTTTCTCTTTTCACTAGACTTGGCTATTTGTTACGTTACTTAGCTATCATGTTGTCCTTAGTTCTCTTGTCGTCATTATAGCTTTGTTTGCATGTTTGCTTAAGTTCCTTGCCGCATAGATTAAGTTATTTTTCAATGCTAGCTCAATATTTCTTCATCTTGTTACTATTCCTAGCTACTCTAATTTCTTCAAAGAATTAATCTTTTTGGAAGAATTTTTCATGATCTCCCATTCACCCTATGTGATAAAGGGATCAACAAATGGCATGTATGTTGACGATGAATGCACCGTTGGAGAGTGGTGTGGAAATAAGTAGGAGTGGTGGTGCTTAATGTTGGAAATATGCCCTAAAGGTAATACTATTGTATTATTATATTTCATATTCATAATTAAGAGATTATATTATATGCTAGAATTGCTATGATCCTCGAATACGTGGTTCGGTGGAAAACTCATACGCACGTGTGAAATAAATAAATGGTTAAAATAAGGTTCCTAGTCTTGCCTCTAAGACTGGCTCAAGTGTTGTTTGTGATCATGTTTTACGGATCTTAGGATATCGTTAGGTGTAACGATAGTCCTAAAACAATATTGAGATTATAACGTTAGAAGAACGATCATATTGAATCGACACAAAAACTTGTTTGTTATACTTTGAGATAATATCATCTGAAATCAAATGTTATAACATGGAGTGTTAACGTGTGTTTTATATTCCTTTAACCATGAGAGTATCATAGTAACTTCTTACCGTACGATGAGCTTTGGGGTTGCTCAAACGTCATCTTTAGCTAGGTGATCATAACGACAACTTACATGTTCATTGAAAAGTTTGAAAAGGGACTAGATATCTCGAGAGTGGAATTTGCTCCTCCGACGATGGAGAGATATTCTTAGGGCCCTCTCGGTGTGAAGACATCAATCATTGTCTGGCAGGACACAGGTGACTTATTCAGGGGGATGCCGGAACACGAAAATGAGAAAGAAGAACAAAACCGATAACGTGGATAATGGTATAGTGAGCATGTGATGACTCGGGAGGATACCGATATATCCCGGGTTTTTTAAAGTACCAGGAAGCAAAGGGAATGCCACATTGTAACCAAAGGTTCACTCGAATATCATTCATGTGCTCATAGGCATCGATATGGACGTCCACGGTTCCGCTATGTATCATTGAACGAAAGGGTTTCGTTCATGTGTATGAGTTACCGAACCTATGGGGTCACGAGCTTAAGGTAATCAAAATCTGTCGAGTGTTAGTAGGACGGGAGTGATGAGAACATATTTGTGAAATTGTTTCATTAATATTGGAAATAGTTTCGAGAGGATCCATAAGCGTTTCAGGGTCATCGGAAGGGTTCCAGAGAGTATTAGGTAGTACTGGGTATTACCAATAAATAATATATAGGTGGAAAATGTTTCGGGGGATATTAAATTATATATAAAATGGTTTGAAAGTATTTAGAACAATTGGGAGGCCAAGAGGTGGAAGGCAACTTCGGTCACAAGGGCCCAAGTGGGGGGCACCTTCCTTCCCTAGGGAAGGATGCCGAATTGGGGTGGGGAGGAGTCCAACTCCTCCTCCCTTGGCCGGCCAAGGAGGGAGCTCTTTCCCTCCTTGGGTGGTGCCCTCCCTCTCCCCTCCAATCTATATATACTTGAGGTATTGGCCCTATTGGAAACACAAGTTTTGGAGCCTCCTCTAGTTCTTCTAGTTCTAGTTGGTCCTAGTTGACCAATTAGAGCTAGCCCTAGTTTCTATATTCCTCGTAATTAGAAGACATGGGTGGTTCTAATCCCCTTCATCAAATTCTTCAGCGACGATCAGCTCTGGACAGCGAAGCGTTGTCACTACACACTTGCAACCAAGTAGAGAGGTTGTGCTTTTGGTCTTAGGTTCAAGGAATCATTCATGGGTGGTTCGAAGGATTGTTCATCTACGGTTGGAGAGACTCTAGCTACGATGTACATTGTCACGTTCTTCTTCTGCTACAACTCGGTGACCGTAGCGATCGTGATCCCAGCCGTCATTGTATCTTCATAGGGTTTCTGATTAATCATAAGGAGGGATTTTTTTTCTACTATGTTTCCCAACACTCGAAGGGACCTTAATGACGTTGAAGATGGCACAATGCTTTTATCATGGTTCATGCCACCCGATGGGTAATAAGGGCATCTCCAACGCTGAACCATAAATTCTCCCTGACATTTGTCCGTGAACAAGTGAGGACTGGTCCATGGATAATGATGCCACAGGCCGCCATCCAATTTTGTCCGCATACATTCAACAACTAATTGAACTAACGAAACAATCATGGTAACCGGGCAGATTTTCAAATAAATTGAAATAGATTTATGAAAACACGACAGATTTCATATAAACAACTCCATCACGTCCGTGTCTCGCGCGATCGTGCTATCGTTGTCGAGTTGCTCCTCCACCCGCCGGTGCTCCTCGAGGAGGTGGAGGTTGTAGGCCGCGTTGCCATGTGCCTCTTGTAACTACTCCTCCCGCTCATTCTACACCATGTCCATGTAATGGGCACACACCTTGCCGATGGTTGTGGTACAATGCACCAGCGTGTTGGGGAACGTCGCATGGGAAACAAAAAATTTCCTACGCGCACGAAGACCTATCATGGTGATGTCCATCTACGAGAGGGGATTTCCGATCTACGTACCCTTGTAGATCGCACAACAGAAGTGTTAAGAAACGCGGTTGATGTAGTGGAACGTCCTCACGTCCCTCGATCCGCCCCGCGAACCATCCCACGAACCGTCCCACGATCTGCTCCGATCTAGTGCCAAACGGACGACACCTCCGCGTTCAGCACACATACAACTCGACGATGATCTCGGCCTTCTTGATCCAGCAAGAGAGATGGAGAGGTAGATGAGTACTCCTGCAGCGTGACGGCGCTCCGGAGGTTGGTGATGATCTATTCCCGCAGGGCTCCGCCCGAGCTCCCCAGAAATACGATCTAGAGGAAAAACCGTGGAGGTATGTGGTCGGGCTGCCGTGGCAAAGTTGTCTCAAATCAGCCCTAATACCTCAGTATATATAGGAGGGAGGGGAGGGACCTTGCCTTGAGGCTCAAGAGAGCCCCAAGGGGTCGGCCGAAGCAAGGGGGGAAGTCCTCCCCTTCCAATCCTAGTCCAACTAGGATTGGAAGGTGGAGTCCTTCTCCACTTTCCCACTTCCCCTTTTTTCCTTTGATTTTTTCTTCTCCTGCGCATAGGGCCTGTTGGGCTGTCCCACCAGCCCACTAAGGGCTGGTGCGGCACTCCTAAGGCCTATGGGCTTCCCCCGGGTGGGCTGCCCCCTCCCTCGGTGAACACCCGGAACCCATTCGTCACTCCCGGTACATTCCCGGTAATGCCCGAAAACTTTCCGGTAATCAAACGAGACAAACCTATATATAAATCTTCATCTCCGGACTATTCCGGAAACCCTTGTGACATCCGTGATCTCATCTGGAACTCCGAAAAACATTTGGTAACCAACCATATAACTCAAATACGCATAAAACAACGCAGAACCTTAAGTGTGCAGACCCTGCGGGTTCGAGAACTATGCAGACATGACCCGAGGGACTCCTCGGTCAATATCCAATAGCGGGACCTGGATGCCCATATTGTATCCTACATATTCTACAAAGATATTATCGATTGAGCCTCAGTGCCAAGGATTCATATAATCTCGTATGTCATTCCCTTTGTCCTTCGGTATGTTACTTTCCCGAGATTCGATCGTCAGTATCCGCATACCTATTTCAATCTCGTTTACCGGCAAGTCTGTTTACTCGTTCCGTAATACAAGATCCCGTGACTTACACTAAGTCACATTGCTTGCAAGGCTTGTGTGTGATGTTGTATTACCGAGTGGGCCCCGAGATACCTCTCCGTCACACAGAGTGACAAATCCCAGTCTTGATCCATACTAACTCAACGAACACCTTTGGAGATACCTGTAGATCATCTTTATAGTCACCTAGTTACGTTGTGACGTTTGATACACACAAGGCATTCCTCCGGTGCCAGTGAGTTATATGATCTCATGGTCATAGGAATAAATACTTGACACGCAGAAAAACAGTAGCAACAAAATGACACGATCAACATGCTACGTTCATTAGTTTGGGTCTAGTCCATCACATGATTCTCCTAATGATGTGATCCCGTTATCAAGTAACAACACTTGCCTATGGTCAGGAAACCTTGACCATCTTTGATCAACGAGCTAGTCAACTAGAGGCTTACTAGGGACAGTGTTTTGTCTATGTATCCACACAAGTATTGTGTTTCCAATCAATACAATTATAGCATGGATAATAAATGATTATCATGAACAAATAAATATAATAATAACTAATTTATTATTGCCTCTAGGGCATATTTCCAACAGTCTCCCACTTGCACTCGAGTCAATACTCTAGTTCACATCACCATGTGATTCTAACGAATCCAACACCCATATAGTTTTGGGGTCTGATCACGTTTTGCTCGTGAGAGAGTTTTTAGTCAACGGTTCTAAAACTTTCAGATCCGTGTGTTCTTTACAAATCTTTATGTCATCTTATAGATGCTGCTACTACGTGCTATTCGGAAATACTCCAAATATCTACTCTACTATACGAATCCGTTTCAGTACTCATAGTTATTCGGATTAGTGTCAAAGCTTGCATCGACGTAACCCTTTACGACGAACTCTTTAACCACCTCCATAATTGAGCAAAATTCCTTAGTCCATTAGTTACTAAGGATAACTTTGACCGCTGATCAGTGATTCAATCCTGGATCACTCTGTGTACCTCTTAACAGACTTGTAGCAAGGCACACATCAGGTGCGGTACTCAGCATGGCATACTTTAGAGTCTACGGCTAAGGTATAGAAGACGACCTTCGCCTATTCTCTTTATTCTTCCGGGGTCGGCTTTTGAGTCTTACTCAAATTCACACCTTACAACACAACCAAGAACTCCTTCTTTGCTGATCTATTTTGAACTCCTTCAAAAACTTGTCAAGGCATGCATCTTGTTGAAACTTCTATTAAGCGCTTCGATCTATCTCCATAGATCTTGATGCTCAACATTCAAGTAGCTCAATCCAGGTATTCCTTTGAAAAACTCCTTTCAAACAACCTTTTATGCTTTACAGAAATTCTACATTACTTCTGATCCACAATATGTCAACCACATATACTTATCAGAAATTCTATAGTGCTCCCACTCACTTCTTTGGAAATACAAGTTTCTCATAAACCTTGTACGAACCCAAAAGCTTTGACCATCTCATCAAAGCGTATATTCCAACTCCGAGATGCTTGCACCAGTCCACAGAAGGATCGCTGAATCTTGCATACTTGTTAGCATCCTTAGGATCGACAAAACTTTCCGGTTGTATCACATACAACCTTTCCGTCGAGGAAAACAATGTTTTGACATCCTATGTGCAATATTTCATAAATAATGTAGCAACTGATAACATAATTCCAACAGACCTTTAGCATCACTATGAGTGATAAAGTCTCATCATACTCAACTCTTTGAACTTGTCGGAAAACATCCTTGCGACAAGTCGAGCTTTTCTTAATGGTGACGTTTCACCATCATCGTTTGTCTTCCTTATAAAGATCCATCTTTACTTAATAGTCCTACGACCATCAAGTAGTTCTTCCAAAGTCTACACTTCGTTCTCACACATGGATTCTCTCTCGGATTTCATGGCCTCCAGCCATTTGTCGGAATCCGGGCCCACCATTGCTTCTCCATAACTCGTAGGTTCATTGTTGCTCAACAACATGATCTCCAAGACAGGGTTACCATACCACTCTATAGTAGTACGCGACATTTGTCGACCTATGAGGTTTGTAGTAACTTGATCTGAAGCTCTAATGATCACTATCATCAGCTTCCACTTCAATTTGTGTAGGCGCCACAGGAACAACTTCATGCGCCCTGCTACACACTGGTTGAAGTGACGGTTCAATAACCTCATCAAGTTCCACCACTCTCCCACTCAATTCTTTTGAGAGAAACCTTTCCTCGAGAAAGGATCCGTTTCTAGAAACAAACACTTTGCTTCCGGATCTGAGAGAGGAGATATATCCAACTGTTTTGGATATCTTATAAAGATGCATTTATCCGCTTTGGGTTCGAGCTTATCAGTCTGAAACCTTTTCACATAAGCATCGCAACCCCAAACTTTCAAGAAACGACAGCTTAGGTTTCTCCAAACCATAGTCTATATTGTGTCATCTCAACGGAAATACGTGGTGCCCTATTTAAAGTGAATGCGGTTGTCTCTAATGTATAACCCATAAACGATAGTGGTAATTCGATAAGAGACATCATAGTATGCACCATATCAAATATGGCGTGGCTATGACGTTCAGACACATCATCACACTATGGTGTTCCAGGTGGCATGAACTGCGAAACAATTTTCACTTTGTCCTAACTGCGTACCAAAAACTCGTAACTCAGATCTCTATGATCATATCATAGACAGTTTATCCTCTTGTCACGACGATCTTCACTCTGAAATTGCTTTGAACTATTCAATATTTCAAACTTGTGATTCATCAAGTAAATACTCTTGTATCTACTCAAATCGTCAATGAATTAAGAACATAAAGATATCCACTGCGTGCTTTAGCACTTATTGGACTGCACACATCAAAAATGTATTACTCCCAACAAGTTACTCTACTTGTTTCATGTGGCATGTTTTGCATGTCTCAAGTGATTCAAAATCAAGTGAGTCCAAACGATCCATCTCTATGGAGTTTCTTCATGCATTTATACCATCACGTATGGTTTGCATGTCTCAAACTTTTCAAAAATGAATGAGTACAAAGATCCATCGGTATGGAGCTTCTTCATGCATTTTATACCAACATGACTCAAGTGGCAGTGCCACAATTAAGTGGTACTATCATTATTACTTTGTATC
Source organism: Hordeum vulgare subsp. vulgare (assembly GCF_904849725.1). NCBI lineage: Eukaryota > Viridiplantae > Streptophyta > Magnoliopsida > Poales > Poaceae > Hordeum > Hordeum vulgare. The sequence continues at coordinate 489,704,695 of NC_058519.1, forward strand.
TTTTGGCACCAATATTATGAACATGTGTAACACTACGATCGAGATTCAATAAACCATTGAGGGTAATTATTCAAGCAAATAGAATAACTATTATTCTCTTTAAATGAATAATCGTATTGCAATAAACACGATCCAATCATTTTCATGCTCAACGCAAACACCAAATAACAATTATTTAGGTTTTACCACCAATCTCGATGATAGAGGGAGCGTGCGATGTTTGATCACATCAACCTTGGAAGCACTTCCAACACGTATCGTCACCTCGCCTTTAGCTAGTCTCCGTTTATACCGTAGCTTTCATTTCGAGTTCCTAATCACTTAGCAACCAAACCGGTATCCAATCCCCTCGCGCTACTAGGAGTAGTAGTAAAGTACACATCAACATCATGTATATCAAATATACTTCTTTCGACTTTGCTAGCCTTCTTATCTACCAATCATCTAGGGTAGCTCCGCCTCAGTGACCGTTCCCCTCATAACAGAAGCACTTAGTCTCGGGTTTGGTGTAATCTTGGGTCTCTTCATTAGTGCAGCAACTGTTTTGCTGTTTCACGAAGTATCCCTTCTAGCCCTTGCCTTTCTTGAAACTCAGTGGTTTTACTAACCATCAACTATTGATGCTCCTTCTTGATTTCTACTTTCGCAGTGTCAGACATCGCGAATCGCTCAAGGATCATTGTATCTATCCTTGATATGTTATAGTTCAGCACGAAGCTCTCACAGCTTGGTTGCAGTGACTTTGGAGAACCATCACTATCTCATCTGAAAGATTAACTCCCACTTGATTCAAGCGACTGTCGTACTCACACAATCTGAGCACACGCTCAACGATTGAGCTTTTCTCCTTTACTTCGTGGGCAAAGAATCTTGTCGGAGGTCTCATACCTCTTAACAAGGGCACAAGCATGAAATCACAATTTCATCTCTTTAGAACATCTCTTATGTTTCGTGACGTTTCAAAACTTCTTCGGCGCCTTGCTTCTAAGCCATTAAGTATTTTGCACTGAACTATCGCGTAGTCATCAGAAACGTGTATGTCGGATGTTCACAACATCCACAGACGACGCTCGAGGTGCAGCACACCGAGTGGTGCATTAAGGACATAAGCCTTCTGCGCAGCAATGAGGACAATCCTCAGTTTTATAGACTCAGACCGCAAAGTTTGCTACTCTCAACTTTCAACTAAATTTTCTCTAGGAACATATAAAAACAGTAGAGCTATAGCGCAAGCTACACCGTAATTCGCAAAGACCATTAGGCTATGTTCATGACAATTAGTTCAATTAATCATATTACTTAAGAACTCCCACTCAAAAAGTACATCTCTCTAGTCATTTGAGTGGTACATGATCCAAATCCACTATCTCAAGTCCGATCATCACGTGAGTCGAGAATAGTTTCAGTGGTAAGCATCTCTATGCTAATCATATCAACTATACGATTCATGCTCGACCTTTCGGTATCATGTGTTCCGAGGCCTTGTCTGCACTTGCTAGGCTCGTCAAGCTTAACCCGAGTTTTCTGCGTGTGCAACTGTTTTGCACCCGTTGTATGTGAAGTTGAGTCTATCACACCCGATCATCATGTGGTGTCTCAAAACGACGAACTATCGCAACGGTGCACAGTCGGTGTCGTGGTATTGTCACGACAGATGTCCTCGTGAAAGGACTTAGTACTGGAGCAATCGCACCTTGGGGGCGACTCAAAGGGGTTAAGGAGGAGAGACACGGCGATTTACCCAGGTTCGGCCCCTCGTGAGGAGGTAAAGGCCTACGTCCTGCTTTGGTTTGTATTGATGTGGTTTCGATTACAAGGAGGGCGTAACTCGCCAAACCTAGCCCTTGATGATTTCTAACCTGCCCTCTGCTCCCTTGGGACTCGCCTTTATATACAGGTCGAGTCCCTAGGGTTTACAAGGGTACTTTCCTTCCTACGAATCGTGACCTCTACGATCTCCAAGTCGCCATCTTCCAAAGCTTGGAGACCTTCCAGAAATTGTAAACCGCCACACAACCTTCGGCCTTGCGAGGCCAAGGCCCGAATCACGCTCAAATGAATCGCCTGATTCGGTGACCCGGCCCAACTAGGGCGGGTTGGTAACAGGTAATATCCCCAACATTAGGCCCCAGATTGACTTGAATTCTCTTCACGCCAATACTCTTGCTCAATTAAAGGCGATTCATCCTTTATCCTTCCTTCCACATTAGAGACTTTGACCCGCCACCTGTCGTGGAAGATTTTTAAATCGCCAAACCATTTCTCGTTGGCATCTTCTTATCCCTTGGATTCCGGGAAGACTGACATAATCCTAACGGATCTTTTGATATCGTTATCCCAAAAATTTCGGAGCGCCATTATAGAGAATCTTTTTATCCTCCGGCGGGTCCCGCCCACGGCGCCTCGATTCCAGTGCCTGCCCTGTTAAATAGGTGGGGGGGTGGACAGGACTGGCACTTTTCCACCTACCAGTCCCGTCAATCTCCTCCCCATTTATCACAACGAGGAAACCTTACCGCCTTCCGAGGGCTCTGCCGCCAACCGCAGTTCCTGTCGTCGCCCGAAAGCTTCGGCGCCGCCCTCAGATCTTCGTCGCCGTCAAGCTCCGTACCGCGGACGAGCTGCTCGCCGCCATCGGCCATCTCATCATCGTCAACCACCTTGCCATTGTCGGGCACTTCATCGCTGCCGGAGATCTCCGTGCCCGACCGAGATTTTCGCGTTCCTCCAACTGCCTTCGTCGCCGTCGACCACTTCCGGCCGAACCCATCAGGTTAGGGCACCACTCATTTTTAAGAATAGATCCCCATCTCTGTTCGAAGTTTCAACATCGCCATGTTCTTGATGCCTTCGCGAATATCTGTCACCTGTCCTTGACTGATTAGTATTAATGACGATGAGATAACTAATGTTTTTACTACCTTCACTTATCCGCCCTTGATTTGCATGCTTAGAGCAATATTTCACCAAACGAACAACATCATCTTGTCCTGGCAGCAAGTTGCCATGTCCAGTCATTTTCCTCATGTTTTTCCAACTGCCCAGTAGATCCATAGTTCACCACTCATTACGTGAAAATTGTTTGTAGTCTTCACACTTCACCATTTTAAACAAAGGCTTCCGACGCTTTAAGGCACAACTCTTGTGAGTAGACAAATTTCGTAAGTCGCCACAACAAACCGACCCGGATCTTTATATGGCGGGTCAAGATTTTTCCTCAGCCCGTGAACAAATGACTTGGCGAGTTAAATGAACTTATTTCACCCCTTACGGTAAATGTTCAAGCGTGTAAATTCACCCGTACTTTAATCCTTTGTAGTATGGGCGCCGTCTTCAAAAGTGACTGGCTCCCTACCAAAGTCGACGACACCATACTAGCAGATTATGTGAAAACAGGCAACTTGGACCCTCAGAATGTTATCGGCTGGCGTACCGGGTTCGGAGAGGATCTCCCCAACCCCAAAGAAGGGGAGATAGTCATTTTCGTTGAACACCTTGAGAGAGGTTTTAAGCCGCCTGGATCAAAGTTTCTTAGAGATGCCATGGCTTTCATGAACGTCCGCCTCCAGGATTTGGGACCTAACTCAATAAGTAACCTATGCCAATTCCAAGTGTTCTGTGAGGCTTATCTGCGGATGGAACCCTCAGTTCCCTTATTCTGGTACTCTTTCCAATTAAATCGCCAGACGGAATTTCACAATGGTCCCAGCCTGGAACTTGGCAGTGTAAATGTTCAGCGCCGCAGGGATAGCCCGTTTCCCTCACTCGCCATGCCAAGCCATCCCAAAGGCTGGGGCGAGTCTTGGTTCTACTGTCAAGAGACCTCACCCGCAGGAGAAAACAAGCTTCTGGGCTATAGGAAAGACCGCCTTCCAACAAACTTCAAACTTCCGGACAAGCTCACCGAAGAGGATGAATCAGATTTTATCCCAGTATTGTCCGAGTTAAGATCTTTAACGAACAACGGCCTTACTGGGGTCGACTTGATTCGCTGCTGGGTCGAATGGTGGATCCTTCCTTTGAGTCGTCGGGACGGGCTAATGTGCGAGTTTGATGGCACCTTAGATCATCCTCAATGTTATTTCCATACGGCTTTAATGGAAAAGGATATTGTCACCATCATCAAGAAGCTGACCGGCGAGCCTGCGGGAAAATGTGGCCAAATCGGCCTCAAACCCTTCTGCAAAATTAATCCGGCGCCCAAGGTAAGCGATTCTAACCCGCCCTTTGTCTCTATTTCTTATGCTTCATTCAATTTGTGGCCTTTTGTAATATATACCATTCCAGAAAGGTGATAAATTTTGGTCCAAGAAACCCAAAAGGCCAGCCATGAAGCAAGCTAAGCCGCCCCCAAAGAACACAAAGGGCAAGGGCAAGGCTGCTGTGGCTGAGCCGTCCGAAGCCGATGAGTCTCAAGTCGGCGACGCACCTTCAGAGGTAAAACCTATCCTCTTTTCACTCGCTATCTGCTATTGTTAACTTTGTATTTATGCCTCTGCCTCTCTTGAATAGAATGAAGACAACGAAAGCCAGGAGGATTCTGTAGAGGTAATTTTTGTTTCCTCCGATTCATCTCCTTCTCCGCCTAAGCCGGCTAGGCGAATTTGTGGGAAAGTTCCCTTCTCACATCCAAATGCTTGTTTGGACCCCAATTTTCTATTGAAGAAAGCACAACGTACCTCAAATCGGAAGACCCGAAGTCACTCCGGTGATCTGGTGTCCGCCTTACCAGCAAAGAACAAGAGGAAACAAAACGAGGTACCCATGAACGATACTTCCTTATGTTTCTTTGGATCGCATCCGTAATCCGCCTATATCTTTGACGTATAATTCTTGCAGAATTCTCCTCCTACGTCCGGCGACTCAGTAATGTCGACACTTTCGCCAATGATTCGAGTCCCTGGGTAAGTCCTCTGACAATTTTACTTTGAATCTGAGGATAATGAATTACCAGTTTTTAATGCGCCGTTCCCCTTTTTTAGGGCACAAGCGAAGAATAGGAAGACCAGCGGGTCAACTCCTGTCATAATTTCAGAGCCCATCAAAGAGTCAGCGCCCGTCCAAGATGACCCAGATCAAGGCGAGCCTGAGGATCAAATGGATCTTCCTAGCTCGCCCAAGGACACAACGGATGCCCCTAAGCCGCCAAGTCCATTGACAACAACAGAAGACCCGGATGCTGTGGTTATTACTGGCACCAGCTTCTCTAAACCGGCCACAACGGCTTTATCAAAGCATGCACCATCATCCTCTCAAAACATCCCTGAATTTGGACTCTCCAAGGCTAAGCTTTCTGAATATGAACATCTAGAATTCCAAGAACTCTGCTTTGGTTTTGCGAGTCGCCTAGAGGCGAGCTATGAGATGGAGAAAAGCCTGCTCCGGATGCTGAAGAATAAACATGAGGTAAGCTTTGTTATACATTATATTACTCCCATTAACCCCCAAGGGTCGGGTCATCAGTAAAAGGATGAGCCGGGTCTTGATAAATTAAAAAAAACTTTTCGACCAGTAACCCCCAAGGGCCGGGTCATCAGTAAAAAGATGAGCCGGGTCTTGATAAATTAGAAAAAAAATTCGACCAGTAACCCCCAAGGGCCGGGTCATCAGTAAAAAGATGAGCCGGGCCTTTGATAAATTAGAAAAAACTTTCGACCAGTAACCCCCAAGGGCCGGGTCATCAGTAAAAAGATGAGTCGGGTCTTTGATAAATTAGAAAAAACTTTCGACCAGTAACCCCCAAGGGCCGGGTCATCAGTAAAAAGATGAGCCGGGTCTTTGATAAATTAGAAAAAACTTTCGACCAGTAACCCCCAAGGGCCGGGTCATCAGTAAAAAGATGAGCCGGGTCTTGACATTGTATAATTTTATCTGAAAAAATTATACATTAGCCCCCAAGTGTCAGGGATATTGCTTGCAATAGTTCTAAGACTTGCCCCTTATCATGTACTTTCAACTGGAAACTCTTACTCAGACTGAATCGGCGCTTGGCGATTTAAAGGAAAATTTATCTGATCAGCAAGATGCCCGAACTAAGTCGGAGGAGAAGTATCAATTGGTCCTGGCTGAGATGGAAAAACTCAAAGCCGATTTAAAAAGGGCTCAGGCTGACCAAGATGCTGCAACAAAAAGAGCACAGAAGGTTGAAGCCAGGCTGGCTACTGTACAACAAGAACTGTCCGGCTTGAAGCGTCATATCTCAAACATGGCGCAAGCCGTCTTTGGTAAAATACTCAAACTTTTGATCTCTCTCTTTTTTACCAATAATTCTTATTGTGAGTCGCTGATTATCATGACCCCTTGCACAGGTCCGAGAGCCGCCAACCTTCAGGATGATTGCGTGCTGATGTTGAAGGCGATTTACACGCTGACAGAGCAGTTGTATACCGGCAGTGTATTAACTGTTAAAGCTGTGATGGGTGCCAAGGAGCCTATAACTTCCATAAAGAAGATGCTTGGCTGCCTATCTACGCTTCCCCCTCAAATTGGCGAGTTGACTCGGTCAGCCGCCCGGAAGGGGGTACTGACTACCTTAAGTCGCTGTTTGGCGTATGCTCCAGAGATCAACCCAGAAGAGGTAGCGGCAAGCTTTCCTCAACTCAAAGATGATGGGTCAGAATTCGTCGAAGAGGACTATCAGCGTGTCGTCAAGGACTCCCGGCTGGCGGCGACTCAACTTGCTGCAAGTCTGGACTTATCAAAGTATCAGGATGCTTATGACATCAAGAACAAGAAGGTCAACCCGCCAACCTTTGTGACGACCAGCTTAACTCCACTGCGACCCAAGAACCCTTTTGATTTGGACGCAAATCTTGCATTAATCCTGACCGATGAAGATGACTTCGTGGCTCTGGCCAAGTGCAACTGGGTACTGGGCGACTTGCAAATTGAGGTTGGCCAAAGCTCGCAGCAAAATGACCCAAGGGCGCCAGCAGAATAAACTTCATTGATTTGGCCTGAGAGCCATGTAATAGGTCTTTTTCATGAGTCGGTACTGTTTTTGTGATACTTTCGAAAAAATCTTTATACCGCCTTTAAGGCGATTTGAAATATTGGATCTGCCGTTTGAAAATCCTTTATAATGCTTAATCCGCCATGGATGAAGTGATTTTGATCATCAACCTGTTTTAAGCTTGAAAAAACATATGTGAAACCAGATAAATGTCAACAAATGTTTTCAAGATGAATCAGGAAAAAGGTTTGGAAAACCTCGTGGCAATGCCATGAAGAAAAAAAATAAAAATAGCAATTTCGTCGGCTCATAAGGTCGCGACAGGATGGGCCGAGTCAAAAAGCTCAAGCACACACCCTAAATGACGGTTTCGTCGGCTCATAAGGTCGCGACAGGATGGGGCGAGTCAGAAAGCTCAAGCACGCACCCTAAGATGATGGTTTCGTCGGCTCATAAGGTCGCGACAGGATGGGGCGAGTCAGAAAGCTCAAGCACACACCCTAAGATGATGGTTTCGTCGGCTCATAAGGTCGCGACAGGATGGGGCGAGTCAGAAAGCTCAAGCACACACCCTAAGATGGTTTCGTCGGCTCATAAGGTCGCGACAGGATGGAGCGAGTCAGAAAGCTCAAGCACACACCCTAAGATGGTTTCGTCGGCTCATAAGGTCGCGACAGGATGGGGCAAGTCAGAAAGCTCAAGCACACACCCTAAGATGGTTTCGTCGGCTCATAAGGTCGCGACAGGATGGGGCGAGTCAGAAAGCTCAAGCACGCACCCTAAGATGATGGTTTCGTCGGCTCATAAGGTCGCGACAGGATGGGGCGAGTCAGAAAGCTCAAGCACGCACCCTAAGATGATGGTTTCATCGGCTCATAAGGTCGCGACAGGATGGGGCGAGTCAGAAAGCTCAAGCACGTACCCTAAGATGATGGTTTCGTCGGCTCATAAGGTCGCGACAGGATGGGGCGAGTCAGAAAGCTCAAGCATGCACCCTAAGATGATGGTTTCGTCGGCTCATAAGGTCGCGACAGGATGGGGCGAGTCAGAAAGCTCAAGCACGCACCCTAAGATGATAATTCTGTCGGCTCATAAGGTCGCAACAGGATGACAAAATTGATCTTTAATGAAGAAGCCCCCAAGTCGGGAAGCATTTTAATTTTATTACTTCATAATGAAACTGAAAAACTTACAAAATGCAGAGCTTAAGAGCTCAAGTGTAATAAGGCCGCAAGTGGGCAATATTCCAAGGGCGAGTTGACTCAACTTCCGTGGTTGGCCGATTAGGCCGAAGATCCACTAGATAATGAGAGCCATTGCGAAGATTCTTGCTGACGACGAACGGTCCTTCCCATGGTGGTGACAACTTATGCATGCCAGCACGGTCTTGTATGAACCGAAGAACTAAGTCGGCTTCCTGAAAGGTCCGGCTCTTAACCCGGCGGTTGTGATAACACCGTAGATCTTGTTGATAGATGGCCGAACGGGCCGCAGCCAGGTCACGTGCCTCTTCTAAAGCATCCAAGGAATCTTGACGCGCCAGCTCATTGTCTTGCTCCACATATGCGGCGACTCTAGGCGAATCATGCCTTATGTCAGTAGGAAGAACGGCTTCTGCTCCGTAGACCAAAAAGAAAGGGGTAAAACCCGTGGACCGGTTCGGGGTGGTCCGGATACTCCACACCACCGAAGGCAATTCTTCGACCCAACATCCTGGGGTTTTCTCCAAGGGAGCAATGAGTCGGGGCTTAATTCCTCGTAAGACCTCCTGATTCGCCCGTTCCGCCTGCCCATTAGATTGTGGGTGAGCAACCGCAGAAACATCCAGCCGGATATGCTCTCGACGGCAAAAATCCTGCATCGCCCCTTGGGACAGGTTAGTACCATTATCAGTAATGATGCTATGTGGATATCCAAACCGGAAGATCAGCTTCTTCAAGAACTTGACTGATGTCTCCGCATCGCAATTTCCAATAGGTTCCGCCTCAACCCACTTGGTGAACTTATCAACCGCCACCAGCAAATGGGTTTTCTTATTGGAAGACATTTTAAAGGGGCCGACCATGTCTAACCCCTAGACCACAAAAGGCCAAGTGATGGGAATCATTCTTAATTCTTGAGCCGGCACATGAGCCTGTCGTCCATAACGCTGGCATCCCTCGCACCGACGAACTATATCCTCTGCATCTGCATGAGCCGTCAGCCAGAAGAAACCATGACAGAAAGCTTTTGACACCATAGAGCGTGACCCGACATGATGCCCACAGTCTCCGGAATGAATGTCATTTAAGATTATGCATCCTTCTTCGGAGGAAACGCATCGTTGAAAAACTCCAGAGGCGCTTCGTTTATATAACTCGCCATTGATGATCACCATGGATTTGTTGCGTCGAACGATTTGACGGGCCGAAACTTCGTCTGTTGGTAACTCGCCCCGAGCGAGATAAGACAAATAGGGAAGAACCCAATCCGGCGTGGCGTGGAGAGCCGCCACGAGCTGAGACTCAGGATCCGGTATTGCCAACTCCTCCTCCGATGGTAAAATCATGGTTGGTTTAAGCAAAATGTCCAGAAAAACATTGGGAGGAACTGGCTTTCGCTGGGAACCAAGTCATGAGAGGGCGTCAGCCGCCTCGTTGAGGCGCCGATCAATGTGGTCCACCTGATAACCATGAAAATGACCCGCCACGTCAGACACAGCTCTTCTGTAAGCCGCCATCATGGGGTCCCGAGAATTCCAGGTACCCGAAACTTGCTGCGCCACCAGATCAGAGTCGCCAAAACACCTGACTCGTGTTAGATTCATCTCTTTGGCGAGTCGCAAGCCGTGAAGCAAAGCTTCGTATTCTGCAGCATTGTTAGTGCATGGAAACATGAGTCAGAGAGCATAACAGAATTTATCTCCTTGAGGGGACACCAATACCACACCAAACCCCGAGCCTTCCAGCTGTCTAGATCCATCAAAATAAATAGTCCAGTAAGTGAGATCAGGCCTGTCTTCCGGAGCCTGCAACTCCATCCAGTCATTGACGAAATCAACTAAAGCCTGAGATTTGATGGCTGTGCGGGGGGTGTACTGCACGTGATGCGGCCCAAGTTCAATCGCCCACTTGGCAATCTGCCCTGTTGCCTCCCGATTCTGGATGATGTCCCCAAGGGGAGCAGAGCTAACCACTGTGATAGGGTGTTCTTGGAAATAATGCTTAAGTTTCCGACTCGCCATAAACACCCCATACACTAATTTCTGCAAATGTGGGTAACGTTGCTTGGAAAGGGTTAGCACCTCGCTGATAAAATATACCAGGCGTTGCATTGGGTACTCCTTCCCTTCCTCCTTTCTTTCAACAACCACTGCCACACCTACTGCTTTGGAACTTGCCGCAATATACAGAAGCATGGGCTCCTTTTCAGCCGGGGCGGCGAGGACCGGCGGGTTAACCAATTGCCGTTTCAAAGCTTCGAGTGCCTCGTCTGCCTCGTTTGTCCAAACGAACCGGTCAGATTTCTTTAGTGACTGATAAAGGGGAATCGCCTTTTCTCCGAGGCGACTTACAAAGCGACTCAGAGCCGCAATGCGACCCGCCAGTCGTTGAACTTGATTAACGTTTGCCGGCTTTCCAAGAGATGTAACTGCTTCGATTTTGTCCGGGTTAGGTTCAATGCCACACTCTGACACCAGGAAGCCCAACAATTTCCCTGCAGGAACACCAAAAACACACTTGGTGGGATTCAACTTCATCTGATATACCCGCAAATTATCGAAAGTTTCTTTGAGATCCTCCAGTAGCGTCTCCCCCTGGCGGGTTTTGATCACAATATCGTCGACATAGGCGTGGACGTTGCGACCGATTTGGTTGTGAAGGCAATTCCGGATGCAGCGCTGTTAAGTCGCCCCCGCAGTCTTGAGTCCAAAAGGCATGGACACATAGCAAAAGGCCCCAAATGGGGTTATAAAAGCTGTTTTCTCTTGATCCTCCACGACCATCTTGATCTGGTGATATCCTGAGTAGGCGTCCAAGAAGCACAATCGTTTGCATCCCGCCACCGAGTCAATGATCTGGTCGATGCGGGGAAGAGCGAAGGGATCTTTCGGACAAGCCCTGTTGAGGTCTGTGTAATCAATGCACATACGGAAGGTACCGTTCTTCTTGAGCGCCGAAACCGGGTTAGCCAACCATTTGGGGTGAAAAACCTCCACGATGAATCCGGCGGCTAAGAGGCGGGCGACTTCTTCCCCGATCGCCTTGCGTCGTTCCTCGTTAAACCTGCGAAGATACTGTTGAATAGGTTTTGCCTTTGGGTCAACATTAAGATGGTGCTCAGCGAATTTTCTCGGCACACCAGGCATGTCAGAGGGTTTCCATGCGAAGATGTCCCGATTCTCACGGATGAATTCGATGAGCGCGCTTTCCTATTTGGGGTCCAGACCCGTCCGGATAGTGAACTGTTTGGATGAGTCGCCAGGAACGAAATCGATTGTTTTAGTGTCATCCATTGGTTTGAACTTGAGGGGTGACTCAGCATCTGTCGTTGGCTTCTTAAGGGGTGACATGTCTGCCGGGTCAACATTGGCCCGATGGTGTTTGAGCTCCTCCGCAGCGCAGGCGACTTCCGCATAAGCCGCGTCCCCTTCTTCACATTCCTTTGCAATCCTTCTATCCCCTTCGACCGTGATGGGTCCCTTGGGACCGTGCATCTTGAGCTTAAGGTAAACATAGCATGGGCGAGCCATGAAGCGAGCGTAAGCCGGCCGCCCAAATAACGCATGGTATGGGCTTTTCAATTTGACCACCTCGAAGATGAGTGACTCGGACCTGTAATTATGCGTCGTTCCAAACGCTACTGTGAGTCTGACTCGGCCTATGGGGTAGGCCGACTTGCCCGGGACAATTCTGTGGAAAACCGTGGTTGAAGGCATCAGGTCCTTTTCCAATAGGTTCATCCTTTGGAAAGTGTCAAAGTATAAGATATTAATGTTGCTGCCACCATCCATTAGCACTTTGGACAGGGTGTAGCCCCCAACTTGGGGAGCCACGACCAACGCTAAATCGCCCGGATTGTCAACTCTTAGCGGGTGATCCTCCCTACTCCAAGATATGGTCTGTTCAGACCAGTGGAGGTACCTGGGAAGGGCCGGCTCAGATACACTATAAGCCCGCTGACTGACCTTCTTATCTCGTCTACAAGCGTTGGTGGTGAAAACGTGATACTGCCCATTGCTTAACTGTTTGGGATTGGTGCGGAAACCTCCATTGTCATCCTGACCCTGCGGAGCCCCCTTTGGGGGCGGCTGCTGAAAGGCTCCTGGCGGGTTATACCGCCGCTGATGATGTACCGGATATTGGCCGCTGCTTGGCTGTGGGCCTCCCTGAGGCCCCTGTTCGGGAAAACCGCCGAAGGGGTTCTGTCGTTGGTTGGGTGCGGTGAACTGCTCCTGGCGTTGGTCCGGGTCATCGCTTTGGCTTTTCTTGATCGCCTCCGCCCGAAACTCCCGCATCACGAAGCAGTTCTCCGAGGAGTGAGTCGCCGGACCGTCTGCTGTGGCATGGTGCGGGCAAGGGCCTTTGAGTAGCTCTTCATAGTTACGCGGCCTCTTCCCGCTAAAGCCCCTGTTTTTCTTCTGGCGTTGGTTGCCAGTGTTGGCGACTAAATCCGAGGGCTCCTCTTGCGGTCTTCGCTTGCCATTGGCTCCTTGATTGTGGCGGTTAGGTCCCTATAACCGGGTATGATTTTTGGATGACTCGCCTTTCTTGGGCGAATTGGCCTTGCCGTCCTCGCCAGGGTCTTTGGTGTCATCCGCTTCAGCGTACCTAGTGAGGGTGTCCATCAGTTCTCCCATGTCTTGGACCTTTCGCTTGAGTCGCCCTAGTTTTTGCACCAAGGGTTCATAGTGGCAATTCTGCTCGAGGATCAACACAGCCTGAGCCGCCGTAATACCGTGTGACGAATGGATAATTTCCGCAATCCGCCGTGACCAATGGTGGGCCGACTCATCAGGGCGCTGAACACAATGCTGTAGATCGACGATCGTCATCGGATGTTTGCAAGTTCCTCGGAAGTTCCTGATGAATCGCTCTTTCAACTCGGCCCAGGTCTGGATGGAGTTGGGGGCAAGTTTTTCAACCAAGTACGTGCTGACCCCTCAAGCATCATCGTGAAGTACCTGCGCAAACTGCCTCGTTTACGTCGAGCATGTCCATGGCGATTTCATAACTCTCGACCCATGACGCCGGCTCAAGGTCCGGAGTGTAGTTAGGCACCTTTCTTGGTCCCTTAAAATCTTTGGGCATCCTTTCATTACGAAGGGTGGGGGCCAAGCATGGCACCTCCACTCGCTCACCGCTCTCGATGAGAAGAGCCGGGGCGACTTGGGTGTTCGGGAGATCCTGGCCCGGCGGGTTCTGATGATCAGGCGGGTTATCCCGAGGGATGGGTCGCGGCCCGCTGTTCACGGCGGGCTGGTCCTCTGGCCGACTCCTAGTGTAACTCGCCTGGGGGGTGGAATGCAGCCTATCTAGGCTATGTGAGAACTGGGCGTTTTGAACCACCGCCGTCTTCAACATCTCGATGGCGTTCCTTGCCTCTATCTCGGCAGGGGTGTTCCCGTGAATCGGGAGAGACTCCAGATCGCGAGTTGCAGCAAGGACGTTGTCCACCGGGTTGGAAAAGTGGCCTTGAGGCATCCGGAATCGGGGAATGCGATCCTCAGCCGTCTGAACCGACGGGTTAGGCGGTTGACCCGACCCTCCCCCTGGGGCGGCTCCCGCCCCGGGGGTTCATGGAGTGTTGAACAGGCGGGTTGGGTTGAGATCATGGGGCAGGCGACCTTCGTGTCTCCGTTGATGGATGGCGTCGGATGCGCGTTGGTGTCTTTTGAGCCGCCAGTTGTCAGTATTTAAGCGCATCCTTTCGGCCGCAATTTGAGCTTGCCGAGTCTTGATCCTGGCGGACTCCACCTCGGCATCCCGATGAGCCTTTGCCACTGCCTCTCTGAGTTTTTCCAGCTCCACGTTTATCCCCTCCTGGTTTTCTGGTGTGAGGGGAGTCGCCATCAGCCTTGTGATCTCCGCCGCTAATTCCACCAGGACAGCGACCGGGCTTCTAGACGTCTCGCCGGTTCCATCGCCTCCCGTAGGGTTTTGCGACGGCTGAGTCGCCCCCGCCATATAAATGGTGATCTGGTGGCGGGTTCGGTCAAGGACTTCGGGGTCCATGGTTAGCGACAAGCCCCCAAGACAATTCCCATGTAGAGACCGGATTGAATATGAATCGCCCATGGATGATTCGTCATCAGAGTTGACTGGTGTAGTTTCCTGGGTCTCCGAACGTTTTGGTGACTCTGATCCCTGCGTGAACCCAACAAAAACCGGGCGAGTTAGATTCGGCGTCACCACTGAGCGAACGTACCTGGCCGGCTCGACGATGTCGGTGGAGATGTCCGGCTCAGGCACGGATGACTCGATCATGCCGATGAAGACGTTGATTTTGCCGAAGGGGACCCTCTAACCAGATTCGATTGAATCCGCCTCTGGCCCCCATTGCTGGTTGTCGATGTAGATCTTCCCGCGATGGCTCCGGGTCATGAGCCCTGTCGCGTAACTCCCAAACCCTGGTAGGGCTCCCTTTGAGAACTCAACTCCACCGTGCGTAGGCCCCACGGTGGGCGCCAACTGTCGTGGTTTTGTCACGGCAGATGTCCTCGTGAAAGGACTTAGTACTGGAGCCATCGCACCTTGGTGGCGACTCAAAGGGGTTAAGCAGGAGAGACACGGGGATTTACCCAGGTTTGGCCCCTCGTGAGGAGGTAAAGGCCTACGTTCGGCTTTGGTTTGAATTGATGTGGTTTCGATTACAAGGAGGGCGTAACTCGCCAAACCTAGCCCTTGATGATTTCTAACCTGCCCTCTGCTCCCCTGGGACTCGCCTTTATATACAGGTCAAGTCCCTAGGGTTTACAAGGGTACTTTCCTTCCTAAGAATCGTGACCTCTGTGATCTCCAAGTCGCCATCTTCCAAAGCTTGGAGACCTTCCATAAATTGTAAACCGCCACACAACCTTCGGCCTTGCCAGGCCAAGGCCCGAATCACGCTCAAATGAATCGCCTGATTCGGTGACCCGGACCAACTAGGGCGGGTTGTTAACAGGTAATATCCCCAACAGTTGGGGAAAACACAATTTCGTCTTGAAATTTTAGTGAGAGATCACCTCATAATGCTACCGTCGTTCTAAGCAAGATAAGGTGCATAAAGGATTAACATCACATGCAATTCATAAGTGACATGATATGGCCATCATCAAGTGCTCCTTGATATCCATCACCAAAGCACCGGTATGATCTTCTTGTCACCGGCGCCACACCATGATCCCCATCATCATGATCTCCATCATCGTGCCGCCATCGAGGTTGTCGTGTATGCTATGCTATTACTACTAAAGCTACGTCCTAGCAATATAGTAAACACATCTGCAAACACAAACGTTAGTTCAAAGACAACCCTATGGCTCCTGCCGGTTGCCGTAGCATCGACGTGCAAGTCGATATTAACTATTACAACATGATCATCTCATACATCTAATATATCACATCATGTCGTTGGCCATATCACATCACAAGCATACCCTGCAAAAACAAGTTAGACGTCATCTAATTGTTGTTGCATGTTTTACGTGGTTGCCATGGGTATCTAGTAGGATCGCACCTTACTTACGCAAACACCACAACGGAGATGTATGAATTGCTATTTAACCTCTCTCCAAGGACCTCCTCGGTCAAATCCGATTCAACTAAAGTTGGAGAAACCGACACTCGCCAGTCATCTTTGAGCAACGGGGTTGCTCGTAGTGATGAAACCAGTCTCTCGTAAGTGTACGAGTAATGTCGGTCCGAGCCGCTTCGATCCAACAATACCGCGGAATCAAGAAAAGACTAAGGAGGGCAGCAAATCGCACATCACCGCCCACAAAAACTTTTGTGTTCTACTCGAGATAACATCTACACATGAACCTAGCTCATGATGCCACTGTTGGGGAATGTCGCTTGGGAAACAACAAATTTCCTACGCGCACGAAGACCTATCATGGTGATGTCCATCTACGAGAGGGGATTTCCGATCTACGTACCCTTGTAGATCTCACAGCAGAAGCGTTAAGAAATGCGGTTGATGTAGTGGAACGTCCTCACGTCCCTCGATCCACCCCGCGAACCGTCCCACAATCCGCTCCGATCTAGTGCCAAACGGATGACACCTCCGCGTTTATCACACGTACAGCTCGACGATGATCTCGGCCTTCTTGATCCAGCAAGAGAGATGGAGAGGTAGATGAGTACTCCGGTAGCGTGACGGCGCTCCGGAGGATGGTGATGATCTATCCCAGCAGGGCTCCGCCCGAGCTCCGCAGAAATACGATCTAGAGGAAAAACCGTGGAGGTATGTGGTCGGGCTGCCGTGGCAAAGTTGTCTCAAATCAGCCCTAATACCTCAATATATATAGGAGGGAGGGGAGGGACCTTACCTTGAGGCTCAAGAGAGCCCCAAGGGGTCGGCCGAAGCAAGGGGGGAAGTCCTCCCCTTCCAATCCTAGTCCAACTAGGATTGGAAGGTGGCGTCCTTCTCCACTTTCCCACTTCCCTTTTTTTCCTTTGATTTTGTCTTCTCCTGCGCATAGCGCCTCTTGGGCTGTCCCACCAGCCCACTAAGGGCTGGTGCGGCACCCCTAAGGCCTGTGGGCTTCCCCCGGGTGGTCTGCCCCCCCCGGTGAACACCCAGAACCCATTCGTCACTCCCGGTACATTCTCGGTAATGTCCGAAAACTTTCCGGTAATCAAACGAGACAAACCTATATATCAATCTTAGTCTCTGGACCATTCCGGAAACCCTCGTGACGTCCGTGATCTCATCTGGGACTCCGAACAACATTCGGTAACCAACCATATAACTCAAATACGCATAAAACAACGCCGAACCTTAAGTGTGCAGACCCTGCGGGTTCGAGAACTATGCAGACATGACCCGAGGGACTCCTCGGTCAATATCCAATAGCGGGACCTGGATGCCCATATTGGATCCTACATATTCTACGAAGATCTTATCGATTGAACCTTAGTGCCAAGGATTCATATAATCCCGTATGTCATTCCCTTTGTCCTTCGGTATGTTACTTGCCCGAGATTCGATCGTCAGTATCCGCATACCTATTTCAATCTCGTTTACCGGCAAGTCTCTTTACTCGTTCCGTAATACAAGATCCCGTGACTTCCACTAAGTCACATTGCTTGCAAGGCTTGTGTGTGATGTTGTATTACCGAGTGGGCCCTGAGATACCTCTCCGTCACACGGAGTGACAAATCCCAGTCTTGATCCATACTAACTCAACGGACACCTTCGGAGATACCTGTAGAGCATCTTTATAGTCACCCAGTTACGTTGTGACGTTTCATACACACAAGGCATTCTTCCGGTGCCAGTGAGTTATATGATCTCATGGTCATAGGAATAAATACTTGACACGCAGAAAAACAGTAGCAACAAAATGACACGATCAACATGCTACGTTCATTAGTTTGGGTCTAGTCCATCACATGATTCTCCTAATGATGTGATCCCGTTATCAAGTAACAACACCTGCCTATGCTCAGGAAACCTTGACCATCTTTGATCAACGAGCTAGTCAACTAGAGGCTTACTAGGGACATTGTTTTGTCTATGTATTCACACAAGTATTGTGTTTCCAATCAATAAAATTATAGCATGGATAATAAACGATTATCATGAACAAAGAAATATAATAATAACTAATTTATTATTGCCTCTAGGGCATATTTCCAACAGTGTGGCATGCACACGGAGCGTGGCGCCTGTGGGTCCAGTGGGAACCAAGGTACCATGACCCGTGTGCTTTTGGCCGAGGAGACGACAATTGGTGCGGCACGTGGAGGCCTTGGCTATTCTCAAAGAGGCCGCCTCACGAGGCACCTTTTCGCCATGCTAGGCGTAACCTGGGCCACCAAGCATCAGATCGCCCGTTGAGGTTCCCCTCGCGTGGCCGCTCCACGAGGCTCTACATACGACACCACCCGCGGGACTACGCACACCATCACGTGGGTGACGCACATGTGCGGAGAAGGACGAGAGAGGTCGTGCCAACACGCGTGAACATGGAGGATTTCCTTTTTGATGATTAAAGTGCACCATCCGCTGCCTCCCCCAAAGAAGGTTCCCAAAGCTTGCCATTTCAGTGAAAGAATACCATGCTGATGCGGCTCTTGAGGACGAAGGTCATCCCTGAGCCCACCCGCGTGTTAGGATGACTACTTTAGCACGCGAAGACCGCCTTTAGTTAGGATAAGTCTAAGTGTGTGTCCTCCTTTGAATTGCCGCCCCGTGGCCACCCTTTCCCGCTCATGTTTTGGGGGAAGAGGACCAATGCACTATAAGGGGGGCAGGGCCACTTCGATGTAAGGGGATCGACCCATTCTCCCCACATTTTCGTGTACCTAGAGCCGCAGGCCCTCCCTTGCCGAGAAATCCAACACAGTCATGAGTAGGGTATTACACCGCATGGTGGCCCAAACGTGGGTAACTGGTGCGTCCCCATTGTGTCTAGCGAGATTGGGTGAGCCCGTAGCCGACTTCATCGTAGTTGTCCTCGTGTTCTATGTTGCCTAGCAAAGCCCCTAGTGTTCGAACCCTAATTATTGAGAGAGTTTCTTGGACACAGATCCCGTGCTCCTACATTTAGTGCGCCAAGTAGGGGGGCTTGCCATTTTTTCCTTCGACCTCGACATCAACGTCGACATGGGCGACGCCGTCACCTGCCGCTCGCTAGGAGCGCACCATGCGTTGAGAAGTTGGCAAGGTCCATGCGGCGCCCGCCACCCGAGGTGACCCAAGACGACACGATTGCGCCGCCACCATGCCCGTTGGGGAGCAGTTGGCCTCCTACGCCCACCTGTCCGTGGACACGAAGGCGCTTGGTCGCTCCATCACTGCCTCCTCACCCGCAAGTCGTAGCCCCCTTGCTCCGCATGTTGCGATGCTCGTGGCTCAAGGGATGTTGCGTTGTTGCCCCGCCAGGTACGTGTGCGACCCCTTGCGCGAGCGCATCAGTGAGATCATCTCTGCCGCAAGCGGTGGCCAGGCGCCCCGTCGCTCCTCGCCCGCTTCACCGTCGTGCGCTAAGCGACCTGGTTGCACTGCTTCTCCTCCTCCTTTGGCATGCGACGCAAACGGATGGTGCCGCGCAGCGTATGCCTTGGAGTTCTTCCACACAAGGCGGCGTCTACTGCCATCGTCGAACCGTATGTCCTGTCCCCCATGGTGCTGCCACGGTTGGGCGCAGCGGTTGCACGACACCACCACGGGCGATTTCACCAATGGGGGCCTCCAAGAGCCCTGCAGGGTGGCTTGCATCCTCGGCAGGGACTAGGCCCCTTCGTCGAGCCACTGCCTCAAGCGTTTCTTGTGTGAGGCGAACGTGGCCCTGCCAGTGCCCAAGTCCACCTGCCGCCTCACGTGGTCCGAGTCTCCCATCGTGTGTGACACCGGCGATCACCCCAAGTCCACTAGGGTTGTGGGCACCATCGCTTTGTTGTGTACCCCCACCATCAGCGGCGTGGCCGTCACCAGAATGCTCATTGACAATGGGACAGGCCTCAACATGCTCTCGGTGGAGACTTTCGAGACACTTCAGGTTCCCTATGAGCGCTTGGCGCCACCAGGCCCTTCTTGGGCGTCACCGGGACTTCGCCCTTCCCCTGGGGCAAGTGCATCTCCCTGCAACCTTCTAAACTTGCGAGAACTACCACATGGAGTTCATCGTCTTCGATGTCGCTCGAGTCAGCCTGCCCTACTATGCCATCATGGGCTACCCGACACTTTCCAAGTTCATGGTTGCAACCCACCACGCCTACGACCTCATTAAGATGCCCGTGTACGACGGCACACTCACCATCCTTGCTATGAGAAGGACGTGACACGCGCCCTCGCACGCGCGTACAAGGGGGCTGCCACCATATCCCCGACCGAGGAGGATGCCCCTGAGCCTGCTAAGTCGGCACCCACGAGAAAGAAAATTCCGTTCTCCCAAGAGCAGGCCGATACTAAGAAAGTTTCATTTGGTGGGAACAATGCGGGCCCCTTCCTCACCATCGGCAGCGGCCTTCCCCCCGAGAAAGAGAGCACGCTCATCGCCTTCCTCCAGGTGAACACAGGTATGTTCGCTTGGACGACCTCAGACATGCTCGATGTACCAAGGGAAGTGATCGAGCACCGCTTGGCGGTGTGCCCTAATGTGTGCCCCGTCAAGCAGAAGGTACGGCGCCAAGCGAATCAGAAGAAATACTTCATCATTCAAGAGGTCGAGAAGCTCCAAGACGACGGAGTTATCCATGAAGTACTCCATCCGGAGTGGATAGCCAACCCCGTTGTCACCGCCAAGCCACATGATGGCAAGCGTATGTGTGTTGACTTCACCAACATCAACAAGGCCTACCCCAAGGACCACTTCCCACTATCAAGGATCAACCAGATAGTAGACTCCACCGTAGGGTGCGATCTTCTCTGCTTCCTTGATGCCTTCCGAGGCTATAACCGAATCGAGATGGCAAGGGAGGATGAGGAGAAAAACGCCTTCATCAACCCTTGCAGGGTGTTCTGCTACGTGCGCATGCCCTTTGGCCTGAAAAGTGCAGGCCCACCTTCTAGAGGCTGATGCACATTTACCTAGGGTGCCAAATGGAGAGAAACACAGAGGCATACGTCGATGACATTGTCATCAAAACGCTTGACACGCGTACCCTCATAGAGGATCTGGGAGAAACTTTCGCCAACCCGCGCAAGGTCAACCTTAAACTCAACACCGCCAAGTGCATCTTTGGTATCCTTCCGACAAGATCGTGGGCTTCTTGGTATACCACCAAGACAACATGGCTAGCCCTAAGAATATAAAGGCCATCGAGAAAATGCGGGTGCCCTGTAACTTCAAGGAGATGCAGCGCCTCGCGACTCGCGAGGTGCATGGCCTCGCTCCATCATTTCATTTCCAAGTTCGGTGGGCGGGCTCTGTCATTCTTCAAGATCATGAAGGGGTCTGGCCCCTTCAATAGGACCCCTCAGGCTGACGCTGCCTTCGAAGACCTCAAGAGGTACCACAAGATCCCTCACTTCATGGTCGCTCGCCCCCTCGAGAGCGCCTGCTATTGTACCTCACGACCTCCCCCCAAACGGCCAGCGCGACCCTTTTGGTGGAGTGGGAGCAGCGAGCCAGCGTCAAGAATAAGCTCGCCAACTCCGCGCCTGCATGTGCCACCCTAATGACCCACGAGTATAGGGGATCAATCGTAGTCCTTTCAATAAGTAAGAGTGTCGAACCCAACGAGGACCAGAAGGAAATGATAAGCAGTTTTCAGCAAGGAATTCTCTGCAAGTGCTGTAACTAATAGTGATAGATAGTTTTGTAGCAAGATAATTTGTAACAAGTTACGAGTAATAATAGTAGCAAAGGTCCAGCAAGGTAGCCCAATCCTTGTTATAGCAAAGGACAGGCATGAAAGTTCTTTTATATAAAGCAATTGCCCCCGAGGACACATGAGACTTTCTGTCTAGTCATGTTCATCATATTAAGTTAATTCGCGTTCGCTACTTTGATAATTTGATATGTGGGTGGACCAGTGCTAAGGTGTTATTCTTACTTGAACTAACAACCTACTTACCATTACCCGTACCACAATCATCCACAACTACAAAATAAGAATTAAGATAAATCTAATCATAACATGAAACACGTGGATCCAAATTAGCCCCTCATGAAGCAACACATAAACTTGGGTTTAAGCTTTTGTCACTCTCGCAACCCATCATCTATTGGTTACTCAATAATGACTTCCCTTAGGCCCATAGCATGGTGAAGTGTCATGTAGTCAACATTCACATGATACCACTAAGAGAAGTAACAACATCCATATCATAAAAATATCGAACGAATACCAACTTTATATGATTAATTATAACAAGACTTCTCCCATGTCCCCAGGAACAATAAGTACTACTCACACATCATCAACGTGTTCAAAATCATAGGTGTAATAATAATAATTAAGGATCTGCACATAATATCTTCCACCAAGTAATCCAACAAACATCAACTACAAGATGTAATCAACACAACTAGTAACCCACAGGTACCAATCTGAGGTTTTGAGACAAAGACTGAATGCAAGAGATAAACTAGGGTTAAAGATGAGATGGTGCTGGTGAAGATGTTGATGAAGATTGGTCGTCCCACGTAGGAGGAATCATTGGTGATGACGATGGCTTCGAATTCCCCCTCCCGGAGGGAAGTTTCCCTGATAGAATATCTCAACCAGAGAGCAAAAGGGTCTCTCCCCAGGTTTCTGCCTCGAGGTGGCGGTGCTTCATCCCGAAAGACGAATTATGAATTTTCTAGGGTAAAACACACCATATAGAAGAACATGGTCACGAGAGGGCCTACTCGGGCCCCATAAGCCATCAGGGTGTGGCCAGGGGGCACCCTACTGGCTTATGCCCAGCTGGTGACCCCTCTACGGTATATTTTTGGCCCAAAAACTATTAAATATTCTAGAAAAATTCTCCATAAAGTTTCAGGTCATTTGGAGCAAGTTGATTTTTCTGCCTTTTTCTCGGTTTCCCGGTCGAGAATTCTAGTTTCCAGATATTTCCCTGCGAGTGATGTACGTTGCATATTCATAGAGAAAGAGCATAAGAATTGTATGATAACAAGGGATATTGGGCAGGATCAACACAAATATCCACAATAATTTATGATGCAAAATGAGTGTATGACACCCCCACGGAGGCATCACTTGGGCCCCTCAAAGTCGTGCTGACGCCTGCCGAGGGCCCTCCTGAGGAGGCCTCAGCACCCCCTCGGGAGGCCTATGGAGTACCGCCTCCAAAGGCCCCAACGGCGCTGTTGCCTGAGATCCTTGGTGAGCATGACTTGGAAACCACAGTCACGCTCCTTGTTGAGCACCCCATCTACTTCGTCAGCACGATGTCGCGAGACGCACGCGAGCGGTACTCCATGTAGCAGAAGCTCCTCCTAGTGGTCCTCATGGACTTCAGGAAGTTGCCTCACTACTTCTAGGGGCACCTAGTTAGAGTGATCTCCTCCTACCCGCTGCAGCAGGTCTTGCAGAGCCCGGACGCCATCAGCCACGTTGCCGAATGGAATATCGAGTTGCAACCCTTCAAGCTGGAGTTCATCACCACCAGGACCATCAAGGGTGTGGCCTTGGCGGACTTCGCAGCTAAGTGGACAGACCCACACCAAGATGATGTTCAAGAGGAGTCACCTTCACCCAAGAAGGCCACATACGGAGGCTGGAGTATGCACTTCGACGGGGCCTTTGCGCACATGACGCGGGGGCTAGTGTGGTTCTCATTACGCCCACAGGTAACAAGCTTTACTATGCAGTGCAACTCTGGGTCACGTGCACCGACAAGGTGTCCAATAACATCACAGAATACAAGGGACTCATCACTAGGCTCAAGGCTGCCATCGCGCTTGGAGTCAAGCGCAACATCATCAAGGGGGACTCGCATCTCCTTTTCAACTTCTTCAACAAGAAGTACAAGCTGAAGGATGAGCACATGGAATCCTACCTAGAGGAGGTGCGCAAGCTCAAGAAGTGCTTCATGGGCATGGATCTCCAACAAATCCCCCGCGGCAACAAAAGCAAGGCAGATGAAATCACCAAGCTCGCTTCTCGCTGCGAGCCCTAGAGCCCCGATGTCTTTGAAGAGCGGCTCCTGAAGCCTTCGGCAACGCCTCTCGCCATGAGCCCCCCTGCCTCATGAGGTGCTCCATCCCGCACCACCCATAGGTGCACCAGACTGCACACCATCCTCAAGCGCCCGCCTACTACTGGCGCTTGAGTCGTATCCTCAGAGCTAGACCATAGAGATCAAGTCTTACTTGGAGGGCAGCGTCCTTCGGGGGATTGACGCAGAAGAAGAGCGGGTGGTCAGCCAAGCTGCGCTCTACCACTTGAAAGAAGGTGATATGTACCACCACCGCCGAAATGAAGTCGTGTTGTGGTGCATCTTCAAGGAGCAAGGACGCGAGCTGATTGCCAACATCCACGGAGGCGACTGGGGCCACCACTCGTCCTCGCGCACCCTCATAGGAAAATTATTCCGCAACGGCTTCCATTGGCCCATAATGCTCGAGGATGCCATGGAGCTGGTCCATGCATGCGAGGCTTGCCAATTCCATGCCAAGCAGATTCATCAGCCGGCACAAGAGCTCCATACCATCCCACTCTTGTGTCCCTACGTAGTCTGGGGGCTGGTTATCCTCGGGCCCTTCCCTTGCGCGGCTGACGGCTATCGCTTCCTCTATGTCGACATCGAGAAATTAACCAAGTGGGTGGAAGTGGAGCTTGTCCGGGCCATACCCGCACGGTCCGCAGTCAAGTTCATCAAGGGTTTCGTGTGCCGCTTCAGCATTCCAAACCGCATCATCACGAACAATCGATCGCAATTCACCAGCGGCCTCTTCAACACCTACCGTGCCTCCACAGGCACACGGATCTTCTTCGCATGTGTGGCGCACCCTCGAAGCAATGGACAGGCCGAGCGTGCCAATATGGAGGTCCTCAAGGACCTCAAGACCAGGAGCTTCAAGAAGCAGCTCACGACATGTGACAAGGGCTAGCTAGATGAGCTCCCGTCGGTGCTATGGTCCATCCGCACCATGGCGACCAAGCCCACTAGCAAAACGCCCTTTTCTTCGTCTATGGGGCAGAAGCGGTCCTCCCGGTCGAGGTCAAGCACTGGTCCCTGCGTGTTCTGGCCTTCGAAGAATCTCATCACGACGGCATGAGGGAGGATGACCTTCTTTTCCTTGAAGGGGCCCATCGCGAGGTTGCCCTCCGTGCGCAAGGTACCGACATGTGTTGCATTGCTATGACAGCTGCAACATACGCCCCACACCGTCGAGGCGGGCGACTTGGTCCTATGTCGGGTCCTCTCCAGAGAGGGACTCCACAAACTCTCACCCATGTGGGAGGGCCCCTTCAGGGTCACACACATCTCCAAGCCCGACGCGACACGACTCGAAATGGAGGAGGGTGTTCTGGTACAAAACACATGGAACATCCAACATCTCTACAAGTTCTATCCGTGACCCCACGGATACGATTGAAATGGAGGTGTACACACTCCGGAGCTCTCTCTACCAGCGCTGCCTTCGGCACGCGGGAGCTCCCTCCGAGTCTTGTGGAAGCCCCATGGTCAGTGCTGGCGGGTAACTCCTCCCAACTCTCGTGGAAGCCCCATGCTCATCGTTGGTGGATAACTCATCACCACTCTGGTGGAAGCCCCATGCTTAACGCTGGCAGATGCTCCATGCTCCATGTTGGTGGCCTACATACCCGAGGGCCCCTCGGCCGTTACATCCTCAAGCGTACCCGTGTCGAACATGGAAATGTGTATCCTTCTATCATGTAATGAACCCGCTTCATGCATCTATAAATCTTAGTTCCTTCAAAGTTCTGTGTGCTTGCAATTGAGTATACCTCTCGAGGGGCGCATGCTCACGATATTCCTCATGTTTGTCACACGAGCGGGGGATGGGCATGGTGCCTGTGCTCGTGTCAGTTCCAGCAGCTCTGCAAAATCCAAGTGACCGAGCTCTGGCTCGTGGGCGTGCTCCCGTGTACGTCATCTCACGAGGTCCTTGACGCACGTGTCTCCTCGCGTAACACCCACAGGCGACCCCATGAGCATGCCCTGCCATGTTACTTGCGAAAACTTGGCAGCTTCCATGGTGCAAGATATCAAAGGCCTCAGGAGCCCCCCCTTAGGAGGCCTCGCGATCGACGTCCCGCGAGCAGGATGCTCACCGAGGAACTGCGCCTCACGAGTCACTCCCCGTGCACAACTCGCTCCAAGATGCACGCTCAAAGGAGCTAAGTCTAAAGCACCCATCATGTTTCCCCCCTCTCTTTTCCCTCCCGAGGTGTCCTGATTTTCTTGGCACGAGCCACGTGTGCGTCAGGGGGGGGGGCAAGCATCGCGCCTCACAGATCCCTACCAGTCCTAAGAGCCCTACACCGTCTGGCCTTGCTAAGAGCTTGCACCTCACGGATCCCTACGAGTCCTAAGAGCCCTACACCGTCTGGCCTTGCTAAGAGCTTGCACCACGCATACCAGTGGCGATTGTAGCCCACCTCAGGGGCTGGGCCCCAGCGACATAGGGCACAAAGGGAATGTAAAAGGGAAAGAAGGGCCTCAGGAGGAAAAGTAGAAGTTCACGAAATGTTTAAAACTTAGCATATAATGCCATACAAGATGTTTTCATGCCCCACCAGGCTACATTAATGGCGCACGAGCAAAAGAAAGGAGTCATCCCGAGGGGTCCGCCCCTAGGTTCAGCCCGTGCCTAGTCAGAATCCTTGTCTTCACTCTTGATGCTCTCGGGGCTTCCATCACTTCTGCTCTCGCTCGAGGAGTCAGAGACAATTCCGATATCGCTCTCATTGCAACACTCCACACGGCCGCCAGCGACCTCGAAGAACATCATGTGGAGGGTTGTGGCTCCGTCGTACCTGAACTAGACGACATGACCGTGCTTCAGGTCGTGGGAGCGGTTGAACGACTCCCACCCGCTCCAAAAACATGAACCACGAGGGAGAAAACTTCACCGACACCCAGGAGGGACCGTTGCAGGAGCCATCAGCGTGTAGCCATAGGCTCGAGGGCTCGCCGTCCTTCATCGCCCTCAGAAAGGAGTGTGGAAGTTGGATCTAGACGCAGGGCCGATAGTGCTACTCCACTAGGAACTCGTGCGTGATCTCCACCGCACGGGCATCCTCTAGGGGAGAGGGGGCACACGCTCCATCCCTGGACCCCCACCGCTTCACGTGGTCACGAGCGTCACGTGGCACATGGCCTCGAGTCATGGATGTACCATCGACACATGGTCCGACCTTAACTCCAAGGGCTGCAGAGTGCGTTCGCCCCCCCCCCCCCCCCCCGGGGAACCCTTGCCGCCGAGGCCGAAGCACGTCCCCAGCCTCTGCCCCTCGCCGGCGTAGGACGACTCCACCTTCTTCGCCTCTTTCATCCCTTTTTGGTTGCGGGAGATTTTGCTTGGGAGCCATGCCCACGATGGTTGCTGATGGAGATTGGAGAGTCGGAAAGGAGGGGAGGACAAGGAGTTGGTCGCGAGGGAGACTTGGGACGGAGAGAAAAGGCGGTGGTCTACTGAAATGTCTCCATCGTGTATATAATTTTTGATTGTTTCATGCCAATATTCTACAACTTTCATATACTTTTGGCAACTTTTTATACTTTTTTTGAGACTAACATATTGATTCAATGCCGAGTGCCAGTTCCTGTTTGTTGCATGCTTTTTTGTTTCATAGAAAATCCATATCAAACGAAGTACAAACGGGATAAAAACTTACGGAGATTTTTTAATATATGTGAATTTTGGGAAGTGAAATCAACAGAAGGCGGTGCCCGAGGGGCCCACAAGCCAGAGGGGTGCAACCTGGGGGATAGGACGCGCTAGGCTGTCTTGTGGCCATCACATAAGGCGGTTGGTGCCCTTCTTTCACTGCAAAAATTCTAATATCCGGATAAAAACTATGTTAAAATTTCAGCCCAATCGGAGTAAAGGATCTCCGGGAATTTAAGAAACGGTGAAAGGCCAGAATCTGGGAACGCAGAAAAAGGCAGAAACATAAAGAAACAGAGAGAGAGAGAGATCCAATCTCGGAGGATATCTCGCCCCTCCACCACCATGGAGGCCATGTACCATAGGGGAAACCTTTCTCCCATCTTGGGGGAAGGGCATGGAAGAATAAGAAGGAGGGGGCTCTCTCCCCTCTCTCCCGGTGGCACCGGAACGTCACGAGGGCCATCATCGTGAAGACGATCTACACCAACAACTTCGCCGTCGTCATCACCAACTCTCTCACCCTCTATGAAGCGGTTTAACACCCCTTCTCCCCGCTGTAATGTCTACTTAAACATGGTGCTCAACGCTATATATTATTTCCCAATGATGTATGGCTATCCTATGATGTTTGAGTAGATTAATTTTGTCCTATGTGTTGATTGATGATCATGATTGGTTTGAGTTGCATGTTTTATTATTGGTTCTGTTCTATGGTGCTCTCCGTGTCGCGCAAGCGTGAGGGATCCCCACTGTAGGGTGTTGCAATGCGTTCATGATTTTCCTATGGTGGGTTGCTTGAGTGACAGAAGCATCAAACCGAGTAGGTGGGTTTTTGCATATGGGAGTAAAGAGGACTTGATACCTTATAATGCTATGGTTGGGTTTTACCTTAATGATCTTTAGTAGTTGCGGATGCTTGCTAGAGTTCCAATCATGAGTACATATGATCCAAGTAGAGAAAGTATGTTAGCTTATGCCTCTCGCTCATGTAAAATTGCAATAATAATTACCGGTGTAGTTATCAATTGCCTACGGACAAATAAACTTCTTGTGACAAAAAGATCTCTACTAAGACCAACTTAGTTGTTTCTTTACCTTAGGAGCCCTTAGTTTTTATTTACGTGTTCTTTATTTTCTTGCAAACCTATCCTATATGTTGGAAATATGCCCTAGAGGCAATAATAAATTGGTTATTATTATATTTCCTTGTTCATGTTAATCGCTTATTATCCATGCTAGAATTGTATTGATTGGAAACTCAAATACATGTGTGGTTACATAGACAACACAGTGTCCCTAGTGAGCCTCTAGTTGACTAGCACGTTGATCAAAGATGGTCAAGGTTTCCTAGCCATAGGCAAGTGTTGTCACTTGATAACGGGATCACATCATTAGGAGAATGATGTGATGGACAAGACCCAAACTTTAAACGTAGCATATGACCGTGTCAGTTTATTGCTACTGTTTTTTGGCATGTCAATGTATCTGTTCCTATGACCATGAGATCATGCAACTCCCGGACACCGGAGGAATACCTTGTGTGTATCAAACATCGCAACATTACTGGGTGACTATAAAGGTGCTCTACAGGTATCTCCAAAGGTGTCTGTTGGGTTTGGCATGGATCAAGAATGGGATTTGTCACTCCGTGTGACGGAGAGGTATCTCGGGGCCCACTCGGTAATACAACATCACAACAAGCCTTGCAAGCAATGTGACTAAGGAGTTAGTTATGGGATCTTGTATTACGGAACGAGTAAAGAGACTTGCCGGTAACGAGATTGAACTAGGTATGGATATACCAACGATCGAATCTCGGGCAAGTAACATACCGAAGGACAAAGGGAACAACATACGGGATTAACTGAATCCTTGACATCGAGGTTCAACCGATAGAGATCTTCATATAATATGTGGGAGCCAATATGGACATCCAGGTCCCGCTATTGGTTATTGACCGGAGAGTGTCTCATGTCATGTTTGCATAGTTCTCGAACCCGCAGGGTCTGCACACTTAAGCTTTGGTGACATTTCATTATAGTTGAGTTATATGTGTTGGTGACCGAAGGTTGTTCGGAGTCCCGGATGAGATCCAGGACATCACGAGGAGCTCCGGAGGTAAAAATTGATATATAGGAAGTCCTGTTTTGGTCACCGGAAAAGTTTCGGGCTCATCGGTAGTGTACCGGGAGTGCTGAGAGGAGTGCCGGGGACCATTGGGAGGGGTGTCATGCCCCAAGGGGCCTCATGGTTTGTGGGAAGAGATAAACAAGACCCTAGTGGGCTGTAATAAGTTCCCACTAAGGCCCATAAGGTTTGAGAAGGAAAAAACACAAGGTGGAAAGGGTTTCCAAGTGGGAAGGAGGAATCCTACTCCTACTAGGACTGAGGAGGACTCCTCCTCTCCTCCTTGCGCAAGGGTAGAAAGGGCAGCCCTAGGGCATAGCCCCCTCCCTCCTCTCCTCCTATATATACTAAGGGTTTTGAGGGTTTTAGATACAACAGAAGACATCCACGTGCTGCCCTCTCTCTCTAGATCTCTTTCTCCTCTAGTTTCAGCGGTGCTTAGCGAAAGCCCTGCTGGAATAGCACCACCACCACCACGCCGTCGTGCTGGAGGACTCATCTACCTCTCGGCCCCCTCTTGTTGGATCAAGAAGGTGGAGATCGTCATCAAGCTGTACGTGTGCTGAACGCGGAGGTGTCGTCCATTTGGCACTAGATCAGGAAGGATCGTGATGGGATCGCTGGATGGATCATGATGAGATCGCGAGACAGGCTGCGATTTGGATCGCGAAGATGTTCCACTACATCAACCGCGTTATATACGCTTCCGCTTAGTGATCTACAAGGGTAAGTAGATTCACTCTCCCCTCTCATAGATGATCATCACCATGGATAGGTATTGCGTGTGCGTAGGAATTTTTCCCATGCAACATTCCCCAACAGTGGTATCAGAGCTAGGTTGATGCGTGGATGATATCTCGAGTAGAACACAAAATACTTTGTGGGTGTTGATGTTCAATTTGCTGCCCTCCATAGTCTTTTCTTGATTCGGCGGTATTGTTGGATTGAAGCGGGCCGGACCAACTTTACTCGTACGCTTACGAGAGACCGGTTTCATCGACTGGCATGCAACTTGTTGCATAAAGATGACTGGCATGTGTATGTTTCTTCAACTTTAGTTGAATCGGATTTGACCGAGGCGGTCCTTGGAGAAAGTTAAATAGCCATTTGCATATCACTGTTGTGGCTTTGCGTAAGTAAGATGCGATCATACTAGATACCCATAGCAGCCACGTAAAACATGCAACATCAAATTAACGGACGTCTAACTTTTTTTTGCATGGTATGCATGTGATGTGATATGGCCAAAGACATGATATGATATATTGGATGTATAAGATGATCATGTTGTAATAGTTAAATATTGACTTGCACGTCGATGCTATGGTAATCGACAGGAGCCATAGGGTTGTCTTTAAACTAACGTTTGTGCTTGCAGATGTGTTTACTATATTGCTAGGTAGTAGATTTAGTAGTAATAGCATAGATAGCATGACAACCTCGATGGTGGCACAAAGATGGAGATCATGGTGTGGCGCCGGTGACGATGAAGATCATGTCGGTGCTTTGGTGATGGAGATCAAGAAGCACAAGATCATGGCCATATCATGTCACTTATGATTTGCATATGATCTTAATCCTTTTATGCACCTTATTTTTATTAGAACGACGGTAGCATTATAAGGTGATCCCTCACTAAAATTTCAAGATAAAATTGTGTTCTCCCCAATTATGCACCGTTGCGACAGTTCGTCGTTTCGAAACACCACGTGATGATCGGGTGTGATAGACTCAAAGTTCACATACAACGGGTGCAAAACTGTTGCACACGCGGAACACTCGAGTTAAACTTGACGAGCCTAGCATGTACAGACATGGCCTCGGAACAAAAGAGACCGAAAGGTCGAGCATGAATCATATAGTTGATATGATCAACATGGAGATGTTCACCACTGAAACTATACTCAACTCACGTAATGATCGGACTTGTGTTAGTGGATTTGGATCATGCGCCACTCAAATGACTAGAGGGATGTCTATTTTGAGTGGGAGTTATTAGTAATATGATTAGATAAACTCAATTATCAGGAACATAGTCAAAAGGTCTTTGCAAATAATGTTGTAGCTTGCGCTGTAGCTCTACTGTTTTTGATATGTTCCTAGAGAAAATTTAGTTGAAAGATGATAGTAGCAATTATGCGGACTGGGTGTGTAAACTGAGGATTGTCCTCATTGCTGCGCAGAAGGCTTATGTCCTTAATGCACCGCTCGGTGTGCTGAACCTCGAGCGTCGTCTGTGGATGTTGCAAACATCTGTCATACACGTTTTTGATGACTACGTGATAGTTCAGTGCGTAATGCTTAACGACTTAGAATTGAGGCGCCAAAAACGTTTTGAACGTCACGGACATATGAGATGTTCCAAGAGATGAAATTGGGATTTCATGCTCGTGCCCTTGTTGAGAGGTATGAGACCTCCAACAAGATTCTTTGTCTATAAAGTAAGGGAGAAAATCTCAATCGTTGAGCATGTGCTCAGATTGTCTGAGTGCTACAATCGCTTCAATTGAGTGGGAGTTAATCTTCCAGATGAGATAGTGATGGTTCTCCAAAGTCACTGCCACCAAGCTACTAGAGCTTCGTGATGAATTATAACATATCAAGGATAGATATGATGATCCTGAAGCTATTCATGATGTTTGACATCGCGAAAGTAGAAATCAAATAGGAGCATTAATTGTTGATGGTTAGTAAAACCACTAGTTTCAAGAAGGGAAAGGACAAGAAGGGATACTTCATGAAACGACAAAGTAGTTGCTGCCCTAGTGAAGAAACCCAAGGTTGAACCCAAACCCGAGACTAAGTGCTTCTGTTATGAGGAGAACGGTCACTGAGCGGAACTACCCTAGATACTTGGTAGATGAGAAGGCTGACAAAGTTGACAAAAGTATATTGGATATACCTGATATTGATGTGTACCTTACTAGTACTCCTAGTAGCACCAGGGTATTAGATACCGGTTCAGTTGCTAAGTGTTAGTAACTCGAAATTATAGCTACGGATTAAATGGATACTAGCAAGGGTGAGGTGACAATGTGTGTTGGAAGTAATTTTGAGGTTGATGTGATCAAACATCGCACGCTCCCTCTACCATCAGGATTAGTGTTAAACCTAAATAATTGTTATTTGGTGTTTGCGTTGAGCATGAACATGATTAGATCGTCTTTATTGCAATACGATTATTCATTTAAAGAGAATAATGGTTATTCTATTTGCTTGAATAAATACCTTCAATGGTTTATTGAATCTCGATCGTAGTGCTACACATGTTCATAATATTGATGCCAAAAGATACAAAGTAGTAATTATAGTACCACTTACTTGTGGCACTGCCGCTTGAGTGATGTTGGTATAAAATGATGAAGAAGCTCCATGCTGATGGATCTTTGTACTCACTCATTTTTGAAACGTTTGAGACATGCAAACCATACCTATTGGTATAAATGCATGAAGAAACACCATGCAGATGGATCATTTGGACTCACTTGATTTTGAATCTCTTGAGACATGCAAATCATACCACATGTGCAAGATGACTGAAGGCCTCATTTTCCAGTGAGATGGAACTAGAAAGTAACTTATCGAAAGTAATACATTTGGATGTATGCAGTCCAATGAGTGCTGAGGCACACAGTGGATATCATTATGTTCTTACTTCACAGATGATTTGAGTAGATACTAGTGTATTTGCTTGATGAAACACACATCTGAATTATTGAAAGGTTCAAGTAGTTCATCATGACAAGAGGGTAACATGTCTGCGATATGATCATAGAATGAATATCTGAGTTGCGAGTTTGGTACACAATTAAGACAAATGTGAAAATTGTTTCACATCTCATGCCACCTAGAACACCATAGTGTGATGGTGTGTCTAAACGTCATAGCCGCGCCCTATTTGATATGGTGCATACTATGATGTCTCTTATCAAATTACCACTATCGTTTATGGGTTATGCATTAGAGACAACCGCATTCACTTTAAATAGGGCACCATGTATTTCCGTTGAGATGACACCGTATGAACTATGGTTTGGAGAAACCTAAGATGTTGTTTCTTAAAAGTTTGGGGCTGCGATGCTTATTTGAAAAAGTTTCAACATGATAAGCTCGAACCCAAAGCGGATAAATGCATCTCATAGGACACCCAAAACAGTTGGGTATACCTCCTATCTCAGATCCGGAAGCAAAGTGTTTTTTTCTAGAAACGGGTCCTTTCTCAAGGAAAAGTTTCTCTCGAAAGAATTGAGTGGGAGAGTGGTGGAACTTGATGAGGTTACTGAACCGTCACTTCAACCAGTGTGTAGCAGGGCGCAGGAAGTTGTTCCTATGGTGCCTACGCCAATTGAAGTGGAAACTGATGATAGTGATCATTAAGCTTCAGATAAAGTTACTACAAACCTTGTAGGTCGACAAGGCCGCGTACTGCTATAGAGTGGGATGGTAACCCTGTCTTGGAGGTCATGTTGTTGAACAACAATGAACCTATGAGCTATGGAGAAGCGATGGTGGGCCTGGATTCTAGCAAATGGCTGGAGGCCATGAAATCCAAGGGAGGATCCGTGTATAAAAACAAAGTGTAGACTTTGGAAGAACTACTTGATGGTCGTAAGACTATTAAGTACATATGGATCTTTAAAAGGAAGACAGACGATGATAGTGAAAAGTCACCATTAAGAAAAGCTCAACTTGTCGCAAAGATGTTTCCGACAAGTTCAAAGAGCTGACTATGATGAGACTTTCTCACTCCTAGCGATGCTAAAAGTTTGTTGGAATTATGTTAGCACTTGATGCATTATTTATGAAATATTGCACATAGGATGTCAAAACATTGTTTCCTCGACGATTTCGTTGAGGAAAGGTTGTATGTGATACAACCTGAAGGTTTTGTCGATCCTAAGGATGCTAACAAATATGCAAGCTCCAGCGATCCTTCTATTGTCTGGAGCAAGCATCTCGGAGTTGAAATATACGCTTTGATGAGATGATCAAAGTTTTTGGTTATACAAGGTTTGTGAGAAACTTGTATTTCCAAAGAAGTGAGTGTGAGCACTATAGGATTTCTGATCAGTATATGTGGTAGACATATTGTTGATCGGAAATGATGTAGAATTTCTGGAAAGCATAAAGGGTTGTTTGAAAGGTGTTTTTCAAAGGAAAACCTGGATTGAGCTACTTGAACATTGTGCATCAAGGTCTATGGCGATAGATCTAGACGCTTAATAAGAACTTTCAACGAAATGCATGCCCTGACAAGTTTTGAAGGAGTTCAAAATGGATCGGCAAAGAAGGAGTTCTTGGCTGTGTTGTAAGGTGTGAATTTGAGTAAGACTCAAAGCTCGACCATGGAAGAAGAAATAGAAAGGACGAAGGTCGTCCCCTATGCATTAGCCGTAGGCTCTACAGTATGCTATATTGTGTACGCACCTGATGTGTGCCTTGCCATGAATCTATCAAGGGGTACAAAAGTGATCCATGAATGGATTACTGGACAACGGTCAAAAGCTATCCTTAGTAACTAGTGGACTAAGGATTTTTTTCTCAATTATGGAGGTGATTAAAGAGTTCGTCGTAAAGAGTTACGTCGATGCAAGCTTTGACACTAATCCGAATAACTCTGAGTAGTAAACCGGATTCGTATAGTGGAGCAGTCATTTGGAATAGTTCCAAATGGTGCGTGGTAGCAGCACCTATAGTATGACATAGAGATTTTTAAAGCACACACGGATATGATAGGTTCAGACCCATTGACTAAAAACCTCTCTCACAAGCAAGATATGATCAAAATCCATAACTGTATGGGTGTTAGGTTCATTGCAATCACATAGTGATGTGAACTAGATTATTGACTCTAGTGCAAGTGGGAGAGTGTTGGAAATATTCCCTAGAGGCAATAATAAATTGGTTATTATTATATTTCCTTGTTCATGTTAATCATTTATTATCCATGCAAGAATTGTATTGATTGGAAACTCAAATACATGTGTGGTTACATAGACAACACACTGTCCCTAGTGAGCCTCTAGTTGACTAGCTCGTTGATCAAAGATGGTCAAGGTTTCCTGGCCATAGGCAAGTGTTGTCACTTGATAACGGGATCACATCATTAGGAGAATGATGTGATGGACAAGACCCAAACTTTAAACGTAGCATATGATAGTGTCAGTTTATTGCTACTATTTTTCTTCATGTCAATGTATCTGTTCCTATGACCATGAGATCATGCAACTCCCGGACACCGGAGGAATACCTTGTGTGTATCAAACATCGCAACATTACCGGGTGAGTATAAAGGTTCTCTACAGGTATCTCCAAAGGTGTCTGTTGGGTTGGCATGGATCAAGACTGGGATTTGTCACTCTGTGTGACGGAGAGGTATCTCGGGGCCCACTCGGTAATACAACATCACAACAAGCCTTGCAAGAAATGTGACTAAGGAGTTAGTTACGAGATCTTGTATTACAGAACGAGTAAAGAGACTTGCCGGTAACGAGATTGAACTAGGTATGGAGATACCGACGGTCGAATCTCGGGCAAGTAACATACCGAAGGACAAAGGGAACAACATACGGGATTAACTGAATCCTTGACATAGAGGTTCAACCGATAGAGATCTTCGTAGAATATGTGGGAGACAATATGGACATCGAGGTCTCGCTATTGTTTATTTAACGGAGAGTGTCTCAGGTCATGTCTGCATAGTTCTCGAACCCGCAGGGTTTGCACACTTAAGGTTCGGTGATGTTTCGGTACATTTGAGTTATATGTGTTGGTTACCGAAGGTTGTTCATAGTCCCGTATGAGATCCAGGACGTCACGAGGAGCTCCGGAATGGTCCATAGGTAAAAATTGATATATAGGAAGTCCTGTTTTGATCATCGAAAAAGTTTCGGGCTCATCGGTAGTGTATCGGGAGT
The DNA here is from genome assembly GCF_904849725.1 of Hordeum vulgare subsp. vulgare. NCBI lineage: Eukaryota > Viridiplantae > Streptophyta > Magnoliopsida > Poales > Poaceae > Hordeum > Hordeum vulgare. Next base: position 489,741,140 of record NC_058519.1, read on the forward strand.
GCCTGGAGGGGTGCCGGGGACCATCGGGAGGGGTGTCAGGCTCCAAGGGGCCTCATGGTTTGTGGGAAGAGATAAACCAGCCCCTAGTGGGCTGGAATAAGTTCCCACTAAGTCCCATAAGGTTTTAGAAGGAAAAACACAAGGTGGAAAGAGTTTCCAAGTGGGAAGGAGGAATCCTACTCCTACTAGGATTGGAGGACTCCTCCTCCTCTCCTCCTTGCGCAAGGGAAGAAAGGGCAGCCCTAGGGTACAGACCCCTCCCTCCTCTCCTCCTATATATATTAAGGGCTTTGAGGGTTTTAGATACAACACAAAACAACCACGTGCTGCCCTCTCTCTCTAGATCTGTTTCTCCTCTAGTTTCAGCGGTGCTTAGGCGAAGCCCTGCTGGAATAGCACCACCACCACCACCACCACGCCGCCGTGGTGGAGAACTCATCTACCTCTCGCCCCCTCTTGCTGGATCAAGAAGGTGGAGATCGTCATCGAGCTGTACGTGTGCTGAACACGGAGGTGCCATCCGTTCGACACTAGATCGGGAAGGATCGTGATGGGATCGCGGGACGGATCATGATGAGATCGCGGGACGAGCTGCGATTTGGATCACGAAGATGTTCCACTACATCAACCGCGTTATATACGCTTCCACTTAGTGATCTACAGGGGTATGTAGATTTACTCTCCCCTCTCATAGATGATCATCACCATGGATAAGTATTGCGTGTGCATAGGAATTTTTTTGTTTCCCATGCAACGTTCCCCAACACTATCACGCCTACAAAGTACTTCTAGTTTCATACTTGTTCTAGGTAAAGCGAATGTTAAGCGTGCGTAGAGTTGTATCGGTGGTCGATAGAACTTGTGGGAATATTTGTTCTACCTTTAGCTCCTCGTTGGGTTCGACACTCTTACTTACCGAGAAAGGCTATAATTGATCCCCTATACTTGTGGGTTATCAAGACTTTTTTCTCGCACCGTTGCCGGGGAGCAATAACGTGGAGTGTACTTGTTTGCTTTATCACTAAGTAGATTTTATTTGCTGTTTAGCTGGTTTTGTATCTTTAGATATGGGTAGGAAACGCAAAGTACCAAAAAATTAGATGTACTTGGTGCTCCAAAAGTTGAGGAACCACTAGTGTTCCGTACCACCGAAGAATATTACTTGGATCATCTTCGATCCATTTGTACTCGTGCTGAAACCCCAACTAACTTAGTTGAGGGCAAATCATTAAATGAGCATGCTTATTATGTGCGACATCGCTTATCTCAAAAAGGGAAACTTTTATGGCATCATATTAATACTTTACAATGCTATGCTTGGAATTTATGCAAAATTTATGATTTTACTTGTTGTTCTGAAGACCCTAAAAAACACCTTCCCTATCAATGTGAGTTTGATGATAAAGGAATCGTATCTTCTTATGCCAAGGGTGTTTATAATTACTATGATATTGAGCAAATTGAAGAATTTTTTGCTTTTAAGGGTGCCTATGAAATTGCTTTTTTGATTGAAAAGTATGATGCTACTCTTTACAAATCTGAAAGTTTTGCCATACTTCAATATTGCTATGAAAACTACGCTTCTACTGCTTATGTTAAGCCATATATTGAGGACTCCTCCGCTGTCCAAGAGGAGACTAATGTTTGGTAGGAATCTATGGAAGAAGAAATTGATGACACTGTGAGCTCATTGGATGAAAAATATGAGGAGGAGAGCGAATAACAAAAGGAGGAAGAGCGGTTTAGCTACCAGTGCCCACCTTCTAATGATAATAACTCTTCAACTCATACATTGTTTAATTTCCCTTCATGCTTACCGAAGGATGAATTCTATGATAATTGCTATGATCCCTTAGATTCATTTGAAATATCCCTTTTTGATGAACTTGATGCTTGTTGTGCTTGTGGCCATGATAACAATATGAATGATGATTATGGAGATGAACTTGATATAGTTCCTTATGTTAAGAATAAATTGTTTGCTATTGCACCCACACATGATAGTCCTATTATCTTTTTGAATTCTCCCAACTAGACTATATTGGAGAAGTTTGCACTTATTAAGGATTATCTAGATGGGTTGCCTTTTACTATTACACATGATGATTTTGATAGCTATAATATGCATGTGCTTCCTGCTACTACTTGCAATTATTATGAGAGAGGAACTACATCTCCGCCTCTCCATGTTTCCAATATGATAAAATTGCAAGAAATTGTTTATACTATGCATTGGCCTTTACTTTGCGTGCATGAATTGTTCTTTTATGACATGCCGATGCATAGAAAGAGAGTTAGAATTTGTTGTTGTGTGATATATGTTACTTTGTGCTCGCTACTAAATTACAAATCATTGTTAATTAAAATTGGCTTTGATATACCTTGGGATCCGGGTGGATCAATTACTTCAGCACTTTATGCCTAGCTTAATGGCTTTAAAGAAAGCGCTTCCAGGGAGACAACCCGGAAGTTTTAGAGAGACATTTTATTCTGTTTTGTGCTTTTATATAGTTTAAAAACAAAAAATAAAATAGGGGAACCTAAAACTTTTTCAAAAAGAAAAGTGGAAGTGAGAGAGATGAACATTGTTAAAATGGGAGCATGCCTTGAACTTTGTTCTTGCCCATGGAGACCTTGTGAATCTTAATTACAGAAACTTTTCAACATAAATAATTATCCCCTTGTATAAATCCATTGTATTATAAAAATAATGTGCCAAGATTTGCCCTTGTATAAACTTTTCGACACTCTTGCTTATAGAGAAAGGCTACAATTGATCCCATATACTTGTGGGTTATCATCTTCCTGCGCCGTGATATGTCTCCATCGTGTCTATAATTTTTGACAATTTCATGCCAACATTCTACAACTTTCCTATACTTTGGCCAACACTTTATGTTATTTTTTGGGACTAACTCAAAGAACAATTTCTCCCTAAGGTGGTTTTGGTAATTAATCACAACATATGTATCATTGAACTAATGATCTTATCCAAGTATATTTTAGAAAAGTTGAAAGATGCATTGGCCAAAGGATTGTGAGGAGAAACCCTTGATGCAAGGAAAGGAATAGGATTGGCTCAAGCTTCAAGCAAGATGAATCTATATTTTACATTTGTGAGAAATCACTTTTGGGTCCATAGGAAAGCCAATACTATTAAAAGGGGGTAGGTATTATGATGAATTGGTTGCTCAAGTGCTTAGAGATACCCACCAAAAGTATTCACTCATTCTCCTATAAATATCTCTGTCCCAAGCCAAACCGACAAAATTGGTGCCAACAACTTTTCCCACTCAGCCATGCTACCTATTTTCCCAGTGACATATCCTTTGCCAAACCATAATCTCTCGGTACCACCAAGTTTCACATCGATGCCACCGAAAGCATGTCACCAACTGTGTGTTGAGCAAATTCCAAGAATCAAAATTTCCGAGATTGGAATCAGTCTCACCAAGATTTGTAAACTGCTCTAGGTCATCATATAGGTACCACCAAGATTCATATATCGGCCTCACCGAGAATTCAAAAGTTGCCACATTTAGTACAACTCGGTACCACCGAGATTCATTTCGGTGTCACCGAGTTGGGCAATAATGTTGTAATGGTTGGATTTTTGGGGATGCCTATATATACTCCTCCACCTGCTCCCATTCGCACATGAAGCACTCAGAATACACACCCACTTTCCAGATCCATTTTTCTCAGAGAGAGCCACCTACTCATGTGTTGAGATCAAGAGATTCCAATCCAACCATTTGAAACTTGATCTCTAGCCTCCGCAAGTTGCTATCCAAAAAATCAATCTCTCCTACCCATGCCAAATTTGTGAGAGAGTGATTGAGTGTTGAGGAGACTATCTTTTGAAGCATAAGAGCAAGGAGTTCATCGTTCTACCGCCTCTATTACCTTTTGGAGGGTGGTGCCTCCTAGATTGGTTAGGTGTTGCTTGGGATCCTCCTACTTCGTCTTGAGGAGTTGAACCAAGATGGTTGTAACGGCAAGGAGATCGCCTGCTTTGTGAAGAGCTACCATGAGTGAGGCTAATCGTGTGTGGACGTAAGCCATGGTGGAATAGACAAGGCTGCTTCTTCGTGGACCCCTTGTGGGTGTAGCCCTCCGTGGACTCTCGCAGCTGTTACCGTCCATGGGTTGAAGTCTCCACTAACATGCACGTACGATATCACCACCTACGAGAACCATGCTAAAAATTGCCCTGTCAACTTTGAAGTTGATCTCCCTTCCCTACCCTCTACATTACATTTGCATGTCTTTACTTTCCTCTACTATACTCTTAGATATGCATGTTTATGGTGAACTTGACTAGACATAATTGCTAAAACTGGCCCACAACTAAAATTGGGAAATGGCTAAGTGGTATCGGAGCTTTGCTCTCCATTGCATTGGTTTCACAATTTAGGAGATATGGCATCTAGTGAGGGAAATTGTTGCCGTAGAGGTCCATATTTTGATGGTGCAAACTTTGCTAGTTGGAAGCATAAGATGAAAATGCATATTCTTGGTCATAATCCTACCGTTGGTGTAACGACTAAGATGCGACACTTTCCTTATTTGGGGGTGAGGCCTCAAAAGGGGAAAGAGGCGCATCTAACTGTCTTGCAAGCAGGATAAACATCGCAATACATAATGGATGGAAGAGTAATAAAATTTGGCTTACACTCGCCACAAGCTATATTATAGAGTCACACAGTTATACATTATTCAAATGGAAAGCAGGGTCCGACTATGGACAAGATAAACGACAAAAGCTAATGCTATCCTGCCTTGCTAGGCCCACGATCATGACCAAGTGCCTCTAATCCTCGGGATACGTCACGTACATCCTTCCACTGTCCTCGTCGAACTCCCACTTCAGCTGGGTATCCTCAGGAACATGTGCATTTGGGGTACCTGTACGTGTGGGTGGTTGTAGTAAACTATGAGCCACGGGGACTCATCAATATCATGACCTTGGTATCGAGTCTAACTAAGTTAGTAGGTGAGGTTGGGGTATGTGTTGAGTTTGCAGCAACCTAAGCATATATGGCGGCTAACTTACGAAGAACAGAAATAAGTTATGGTGGTCTACGCAAGACGATCGAGATCTAAGAATGATCACTAAGTGATCCTGAACACCTACTTACGTCATTCACCCACTGTGTTCTTGATGAGAGAAGGAACTCCGAAAGAAACAACCACGGTTACGCACACAGTTGGCCAGTTTTTAGTTAAGTTACTTTAAGTTGTCTAGAACTAGATGTTAACAAAATATCCATGATTGCCACATAATCGCGAGCACGACTTTCTGAAAGATATAACCCTGCAGGGGTGCTCCAACTAATCCATCACAAATTACCACAAGTCGCATAGTAATCCTCGACCACGACACTCACGATCTCATCGGATTCCTTAGAGCAAAACCTCAGCTCTGAGAAGACCCAAAGTCTGACCAGAATCCCAATGCGCAAGATGTTCATTAAGGTAAGTCAATTCCAGCAAGACCACCCGACGTGTCGGCGAACCTGATAAGAGCCGCGTATTTCAGTCTCGGGACACGCCGGATAAGTGAAGCATACAGTGGCCTGATATAAATCACCCGAGTTGTCCCGGGTTGGCCCCACACAGTGCTCTTGTTTGGACCAACACTCAAGAGGAGCACTGGACCATGTTGTTGATTAATTCCTCGGGGTAGCTATTCCCTATGCCTTTTAATATTAAGTTGTTAACAAACTAACACCAAAGTTGGGTCTTGCCAAATAATCCTTAACACTAAACGATTTAGCAAGGGGCTCCCCATAACAACCCCGAACGTGTTAGGAGCGCTCAGTTATGGAATAAAACACCAGTAGCCGAAACTAAGGAGGCAAAACGGAACAAATCACCCGGCAAAAGGCTAGTCCTTCCGGTGTTTACCAAGTATATAGGTTCATTAATTAAATAGCATTTAAATAGGATGATATCAATTGCCCATGTTATCACATGGACCAACTTGCACCTGCAACTAGCAACACTAATATTAATGGTTGGGCAAGCCTAACTTAGCCAAACAACATTTGCTAGGAGGGGAGGTGTTTGAGGTTTCATGGAAATGTCTGATGGCCTATATATCATGTGGTAGTCAACGAAGGTATAACGATGAGAACGAATTTACTAAGCATAACAAAGCTAGAAATGGTGGCAAGGTCACGATCATCTTGCATGTGATATCTTCAGAGTGGAACTGTTCCTGATCTTCCTGCACGAACTCACCAAACTCCTCGAACTCGTTTCCGGACCGAGTAGCTACCGAAAAGAAACAATCATCCAATAAACACCAGCAAGAGATTATGCAACAATCAAAATGATGCATGCATGCACAAACTCTAAATATGCACATAATCATCCTACACAAATAACCAAGTGCCACCTCATCACAAAGTGACACTTTTGCAGAACTGCCCAAATCTGTAATCCAGTGCCACCATTGGATTCCTGGGTTTTTTCTACCCAAAATCCATATATCATACCGCTATATATGCATGCGGAAAAACACCACAAAACAGCAAGGAAGTTCTAAAGATGATAAACTCTACTAATGTCAAGAACAAGAACTGTTCTTGAACCTGTCAAATTTGGTATATTCCTCCTCTGGAAATATTCCAGATTTGGAAATACATCACAAAACACACAAAAAACAATATACACATAATCATTAGGGGGTCCCATTGGTCATACTCACCAGGGCCCCTAGAGCATGCCAAGTGGACCCTGGGCCCACCTGTCACACACACAACACAGTCACACACACCTAAAATGGAGAAGGGAAAAAATGGGGCTTGGTGGGGGTCGAACCCACCACCTCACCCCCACACACAACACCCTGCCACTGGGCTAAGCCAATGTATATGCATAGTAGGGGTAGCACACCACCTATACTAGCTACACCTCCAAGCGCAATAGAGGAAACCCTAGAAAATAAAAGGGGAGTAGTCAAGGCTCGAACCCTGGACCTGTTGCGCTCCCTATGGCTCTGTTGCCACTACGCACCTGTAGTGTGTCAGATAGAAAAGAGGCCTATTTACACAAGATATAACTATGCTAAATCACCAGAGGAACACAAAACACCGAATTAAAAAGGGGGCGTGCTGGGTATCGAACCCACGACGATGTGGTGCGATGCATGGCTCTGTTGTCGCTCGGCTAGCGTGGGGCTTCTGCTCGACAGGGGGGGTTCCAACCGAGGTGATATAAACCGAGGGCGTATCTCTGCTAGAGCAGAGAGACGCTGACGCATCTCATCGGAGCACCAACCAATTCCCACACGCACGGACGCACCAGATTGCTAGCGGCTCTATTATGCCTACACGCGCGACGCATAGGGGGTGTAGCCCCGCACGGATGCACACACCTGCACTACGACGAGGTGCTACTGTTGCAACTGCTACTACCTACCGGTGCAACTCCGGCAGGGCTTCGAACACGACGCAACAATGACGACAACTACCAGAGAGGGGAGCGGAGGAGAGAGGACTGTGCTCACCTAGGGTTCAGAGGGGAAGCGGATAGGAACGACACGACATCGAGGTGCGGGAGAAGCTCGCCGGAAGTCGAGGAAGGAGCCAACCATCGTCGACGTTGGGGAAGGAGTCCCTGCACCCGATATCTGCGAAAATGGAACCACGCCGGGGTCCTCTTGCTACTGGCAGGGTCGGGGAGGAGGCGAGGCCGACGCTACGCTGATGTCGAGCTTGCGCCAGAGCTAAGCATGGCGACAGCGGCGCTCTGCTTCGTCCCTGACAGCGCGAGAGGGGAAGAGAGGGGGAGAAGAGAGAGGGGTAGGGTTGGAGATGAAGGAGGAGGGCTAAATGGACCGCACCCCAAGGCATAGGGCTGTAGATCACATGGGAAAGGAGGATCGGTGGCTCTCCGTGGCGCCGTACATAGTGACGACAGCGAGGAGGGAGAGGATCACTGGCCGGGCCCTGGGACGAAACATAACGCAATGGGCCTGCTGTCCCTCTCTCTTTGTGGCTTTGTAAATAAAAATTACAAGTTGTTTTAGAAATAACGTAGAGGCAAAAGAAAAGGAATTAAACAAAAATAAAAATACTTTTGGGATCCTAAAAACATGTTCCAATTTATAAAAATAGATTGGGCATTTTTGAAGAGTAAAATTTAAATGCATTCTATTTAAATAAGACTCTGTTTTAAAACAAAACTGAAAAGGAAACTAATCATAAAACCAGAGGGGTTGCCTCCACAATTACAAGAAGTATTTTTAGAAAAGGAGGAACTTATTTATTGGGGCAAATTAGAAACCTAGAAATCTGCCTCAAGAAAAAAATAAGAGAGGAGAGAAGGGGTTTTGATCCTATGGTGCAACTAGTGGTTTTGAAGGAACTCTTGTTGCACCCACTTATAGTGCACAAGCCCAAACACAACCACACATCAAACAAACACAAAAGCACATCCATATAGCACTTGCACATCACATCAAGGTGCACCCACATCAACACAAACAAAACCAAAAGGAAAATATGAATGCATGATGGCATGATGCAATATAAAATGATAACACCATCAACCCAAACCAGTTGATCATCATAACAATGTTGCCATACAGGGGAAGAAATTACAAGAGGGGGAAGGGAATGCATTGGGGCTATCACAACTCTCCCACACTACAAGGGGATCTCGACCCGAGATCTAGGATTGGAAGAACTCTGGGAATTCCAAATGGAGGTGGTCCTCGCGCTCCCAAGTGGATTCTTTATCTGAATGATGTGGCCATTGCACTTTGAGGAACTTGATTGACTTATTGCGGGTCTTGCGCTCAGTCTCTTCAAGAATTGCTATCAGATGCTCATGGTAGGATAGGTCGGGTTGGAGATCGATATCTTGGAGATCAACTGTGCGCTTGAGAGTCTTGAAGCATCTCTGTAGCTAAGAGACGTGGAACACATCATCACATTGGAAAAGTTGGATGGAAGCTCTAACTGATATGCAAGGTCACCTCTCTTGCCAACAACTTTCAAAGGACCAACAAAGCGAGGGGCAAGCTTTCCTTTGATGCCGAAGCGCTGAGTGCCCTTCATTGGAGACACTTTGAGATACACAAAATAATCGAGCTGAAAATTCATGTCATGATGCTTGCTATCGTAGTAGCTCTTCTGACGGGACCGTGTTGCTTTGAGATTTTCCTGAATGACACAACACATTTCTTCTACTTCAACAATCATGTCATTCCCAAGAATCTGACGCTCACCAGTCTGTGACCAATTGAGCAGGGTACGACACTTCGTGCCATATAGAATCTCGAATGGAGCCTTTCTTAAGCTTGCTTAAAAGTTGTTGTTGTATGAGAAGTCGACGAATGGAAGGCAGTATTCCCACTTCATGCCAAAAGAAATCACACAGGCTCTGAGCAAATATTCAAGGATCTGATTGACTCTCTCAACTTGGCCACTTGTCCGAGGATGGAAAGTTGTACTGAAATGGATCTTAGTACCCATCGCGCCTGAAAGGAATCCCAGAACTTGGAAGTAAAGACGCTTCCATGATCTGAAGAAATGAGCATAGGAACACTGTGCAAGGAGAATATCCTTGACGTATACAACTCCGCAAGCTGAGCTGCCATGATAGACTCTTTGACCGAGAAGAAATGAGTAACTTTGTTCAACTTGTCAATGACGACGAAGATGGCATCGTTGCCTCTCTTAGACTTCGGAAACCGAGTGACAAAATCCATTTCCACATGATCGAATTTCCACTCTGGTATAGGCAAGGGATGAAGAAGGCCTGCTGGACATTGATGCTCTGCCTTCACTCTGCGACACACATCACACTTGTTCACGAACTGAGCAATTTCACGTTTCATGCGAGTCCACCAGAAGATCTGCTTCAGGTCCTGATACATTTTGGAGCTTCCTTGATGTATCGATAGGAGGGAATCATGGGCTTCATCCATGATAACTTTCTTGAGCTCTCCTTTCGGAATGACAAGGCGGTCCTCGAAGAACAAGGTATCTCTGTCATCAACACAGAAGCACTTATATTTCAGAATGCTCTTTGCCAAGCCAATCTTCACTTTCTTCAACATTGCATCAAGAAGTTGAGCTTGGCGGACTTGGTCTTCCAAGGTAGGATAAATATGGAGATTAGCAAGAAATTCCTAAGGTACTATGTGACGGTTGAGCTTCCTGAAAGATTCACAAAGATCAGGCTGGAGAGGCTTCAGAATGAGACTGATGCAGTAAGCCTTTCTGCTCAAAGCATCTGCAATGACATTTGCTTTGCCTGGAGTGAAGTCAATGCGATTGAGACTAGGCTGGGTGAAGATGTATTTGAGACTCTTGTGATTGGTGTACACTTCCACCTGTGTGCCAAACAAGAGGTGTCTCGAAGTCATCAAAGCATGGACCACTGCCGCCAACTCAAGATCGGGAGTGGGATAGTTCTTCTCACTTGGCTTCAACTGCCTCGAGGTATATTCTACCACTTTCTTCTCTTGCATCAGGACTACACCAGGACCTTGGAGAGAGGCATCACAGAACACTTGATAAGGCTTGGAATCATCAGGAGGAGTCAAGAATGGAGTTGAAGTGAGCTCCTCTTTGAGTGTGTCGAAAGCCAACTTACACTCTAGAGACTAGATAAACTTCACACTCTTCTAAAGAAGGTTGGACAGAGGCTTAGCAATCTTGGAGTAGTTCTCAACGAACCTTCTGCAATAGCTTGCAAGCCCGAGAAAGCTTTGAAGTTGCTTCACATTCTGAGGAGGTTCCCACTCGACAATGGCCTTCACCTTTGTAGGATCAACTTTCATGCCCTCAGCTGAGATGATGTGCCCAAGGTACACAACTTCCTTCAAGCAGAATTCACATTTGGAAAACTTAGCATAGAACTTATGCTCTCTTAGCTTATCAAGCACAAGCCAGAGATGTTCTTCATGCTCCTCCTCAGTTTCAGAAAAGACCAGAATGTCATCAAGATACACCAAGACAAATTCATTCTTGAATGGGGAGAAGATATAATTCATCATTCGAGAGAAGGTCGGAGGAGCATTGGAGAGACCAAAAGACATTACTGTGTACTCATAAGAGCCAAAGCTTGTCCTGAAAGCAGTCTTGGGAATATCTTCTTCGCGAATGCGGATCTGATGATAGCCCATCCGGAGATCAAGCTTAGAGAAAATCTTGGCCCCTTTCAATTTCTCAAACAATTCATTGATGTTGGGAAGTGGATACTTGTTTGTGATTGTCTTCTTATTCAATGGACGGTAATCGATATAGAGTCGGTCCGTGCCATCCTTCTTATTGACAAACAAAACACCACAACCCCAAGGAGATGAACTTGGTCTGATCAAACCCAGACGTTCTTGCTCATTAAGCTGCTTCTTCAACTCTTTCAGCTCTTCGGGAGCAATTTTATACACTCGCTTGCGGACCGGTTCAGTTCTAGGTTCAAGCTCGGTTATGAACTCAATTGGCCGGTGCGGAGGCATTCTTGGAAATTCTTCTGGAAAGACATCTTCATACTCACAGACCACTGTAACTTGAGAAATGTGAGAGATTTCACCCTTCTCATTGAGGGAAAAGAGACAAATCATGTCATCGCGAGCAGCGAAAATAATCACGTCCTCCGAAGGATGAGTCAACTTGACTTCTTTTGCTTCGCAATCAATATACGCCTTGTTCATTAGCAGCCAATCCATGCCAAGGATCAGATCAATATCCGAATTACCAAGGACATAAGGAGAAGCTAGAGAGGAATAATTGCCCATCTTGACATAGACCTTCGGAACCATAAAATTGGTTCTCGTCTCAACTCCCGGAGAAACAATACCCAACGGTCTATCCAAATTTGCAGAAGGGAAATCATGCTCGATGAAAAATGGCTTTGACATAAAACAATGCGATGCACCATAATCAAACAAGTCCTTTGCAGGAATAGAATTAACCAAGAGATTACCCATGATCACATCTGAGGAGTTCTCCGCTTCAACTGCATTTACCATGTTCACGCTTGCAGTCTCGGAGTTAAACTTCACCATTGCATTGCGTGGGGGCCTAACTAGAGGAGGAGGCGGAAGACACCGCTGAGTGGTCCACTTCTTAGAGTAATGATCCTTCTGACCACACTTGTGACAAGTGACCTCTGACAGGTGACGAAATTGCACTTGAGGATTTCCTTGCTTATGCTGTTGAAATCTCTGCTGGAAAGCTGGGTTGGGTGGGTGGGAAGAACCACGACCACCAGACTACTTGAACTGCTGAGGCTGCCGAGGAGGAGGAGACACCCAATATTTCTGTTGCTTCTGAACCACCTGAGTTGAGGACGAGGAATTGGAGTCTCTGAAACACTTCCTTCAGTTCTCAACTTTGAGCAAACCGCCTCAACCCTGTGAGCCAAATTGTAAAACTGGTCAAACTCGAGAGGGATGTGCAAGGCAAGGGCCGGCTGCAAGTCTTCCTTCAGACCACCTCAGAATTGATAAATCTTGCTCTACTGAGTTGGAATGTCCTATTTAGCGTAACAAGCCAACTCCTCAAACTCCACATTGTACTTGTGCACAGAGGAACTTACTTGCTTCAAGCACCTGAATTTCTCACACATCTCTTCCACAAAACTTGCTGGAATATAGTGAGCCCTGAAGTACCTGCAGAAATCATCCGAGCTGATCACTTTGTCGCCTATGGAATCCTTCAACTGCTGCTACCATTCTGCTGCCTCCCCCTTGAGCTGCAATGTTGCAAACTTGACAAAGTCCTCTGGTCGCACAGTACTGCACTCGAAGTGCTTGTTCATGTCACGAATCCAGTCATCCACATCAAATGGGTGTTCACAGGAGGTGAAGGACTTCGTTTGGTTCGCCAGGAATTGATTCAGAGTTGCAAACTGTTGTCCACAATTGTTGAAATTACCCTGATGATGTTGGTTCCTCTCTTGCAACAATTGGAGCAACATCCAAGTGTTTGCATTGGTTGCCGCCATCATAAGTTGCCATGCCTCTGGAGGAGGAGGCGGTGGCGGAGGGGGTGGTGGAGGGTTAGCATTCTCACAACCCGGGTTCTAGCGAGTTGGTGGAGCCATCCTGGAGAGGGACAACAACATTAGACCAGAGATGAAAAATTCAAAGATTAAGCTGATTCAATGGATAGAAATATCTGAACAAGAATTCTTAACAATTGCACTCAAACTATAATTAGTAAGATTGCTTCCTCAAAATAACTGCCCAAAACATCTGATTGAAAAGCCACTTGTAAATATCAAGTATAAGCTAGGATTGCTCGGAACAAATGTATATACCCAACATACATCTGATGAAAGAATTCCTGAGTTGCTAATGGAATTCCCACCTAAGAACTTCCAAAAATTTTGGTCATGCAATCTGGTCCACGGATGCAAGGAGAAATTCATCAATCAACTCCTATACTAACCCGTCTAGTGTATCACACCCATCAACACATAATTAGAATCTCAGAACCTCATCTATCTCAGACCCTCGTAATCACAACGATACTAAGTATGGCGGTACCCCCGAACTCTCTACACCAGTACTGGGCTTATCGCGCCACTACTAGTATTGAAGCAATTTCGAAGATCCTTCGCCCCGAGATACTAAGAAATCTGAATTATAACGATGTGCTCAAGAATCCCGTGGAGCTCAACTCTCCGGAATAAAATCAACACATCAGGAAGCACCAAGACAGAACTCCGTCACATCAGTATCATATAGATTCCAAAATATCCGCGTGATCCTAAAACAATTTGAGCAAGAAGAGGAGTAGAATTAAAATTTCCTAAGTCGTGAACCTCACCAAAGCATATAAGAGGATAAAAAAGAAACCTACTCTCGGATATAACTAACACTCAAAATAGTTTTTCACTCGACTCGACTCGGCCAAATTCGATCAATCAAAGGCTCCTACAGTCGTAAGGCTCTAATTACCAACTTGTAACAACTAAGATGAGGCACTTTCCTTATTTGGGGGCGAGGCCTCAAAGGGGAAAGAGGAGCATCTAAGTGTTTCGCAAGCAGGATAAACATCGCAATACATAATGGATGGAAGAGTAATAAGATTTGGCTTACACTCACCACAAGCTACATTACAGAGTCACACAGTCATAAATTATTCAAATGGAAAGTAGGGTACGACTACGGAAAAGATAAACAACAAAAGCTACTACTATCCCGCCTTGCTAGGCCCACGATCACGACCAAGTGTCTCTAATCCTCGGGATATATCACGTACAACCTGCCACTGTCCTCGTCGAACTCCCACTTCAGCTGGGTATCCTCGGGAACATCTGCATCTCGGGTACCTATACATGTGGGTTGTTGTAGTAAACTGTGAGCCACGGGGACTGATGACCCACAAGTATAGGGGATCAATCGTAGTCCTTTCGATAAGTAAGAGCGTCGAACCCAACGAGGAGCAGAAGGCTCTGATAAACGGATTTCAGCAAGGTAATAACTTCAAGCACTGAAAGTAGCGGTAACAAGTGATTGTGTAGCGAGGTGAAATGTAGCAAGCAAAAAGTAACAAGTAGTAGCAAAGGTGCAGCAAGTGTCCCAATGCCTTTTGTAGCAAAGGACAAGCCTGAACAAAGTCCTATAGGAGGAAAAACGCTCCCGAGGACACACTAGAATTTCTGTCATGCTAGCTTCATCATGTTCATATGATTCGCGTTCGTTACTTTGATAGTTTGATATGTGGGTGGACCGGCGCTTGGGTACTGCCCTTACTTGGACAAGCATCCCACTTATGATTACCCTCTCTCGCAAGCATACACAACTACAAAAGAAGAATTAAGACAAAGTCTAACCATAGCATTAAACTAGTGGATCCAAATCAGATCCTCACGAAGCAACGCATAGACTGGGGTTTAAGCTTCTGTCACTCCATTCACCCATCATCTACTTACTACTTCCCAATGCCTTCCTCTAGGCCCAAATATGGTGAAGTGTTATGTAGTCGACGTTCACAGAACACCACTAGAGGAAAAGACAACATACAACATATCAAAATACCGAACGAATATCAAATTCACATGACTATTATTAACATAAATTATCCCATGTCCTCAGGAAAAAAAGTAACTACTCACAAAACATAATCATAATCATGATCAGAGGTGTAATGAATAGTATCAAGGATCTGAACATAAACTCTTCCACCAAATAATCCAACTAGCATCAACTGCAAAGAGTAATCAACGCTACTAGCAACCTTACAAGCACCAATCGGAGTTGCGAGACGAAGATTGGTTACAAGAGATGAACTAGGGATTGGAGAGGAGATGGTGCTGATGAAGATGTTGATGAAGATGCCTCCCCTTCGACGAGAGGAGTGTTGGTGATGACGATGGCGACGATTTCCCCCTCCGGGAGGGAAATTTCCCCGACAGGATCGTCCTGCCGGAGCTCTAGATTGGATCTGCTCAAGTTCCGCCTCGTGGCGGTAGCGAAACCACGAAAAAGCTCCCGAATGATTTTTTCTGGACCAAGACCCTTCATATAGCAAATGAGGGGGGCTAGTGGGCCGTCAGGGAGCCCACAAGCCCCCACTCCGCCACCAGGGGGTGGTGGTGGCAGGGCTTGTGGCGCCCTGGCAGCCCCCCTCCGGTACTTCTTTCGCCCAGTATTTTTTATATAATCCCAAAAAAATCCACGTAACTTTTCAGGGCATTTGGAGATGTGCAGAATAGTGGACTAAGATTTGCTCCTTTTCTAGTCCAGAATTTCAGCTGCCTCAATTCTCCCTCTTCAAATAAACCTTGCAAAATAAGAGAGAAAAGGCATAAATATGGTACCACAAATTAATATAACAGCCCATAAGGCAATAAATATCAACATGAAAGCATGATGCAAAATGGACGTATCAGGGACTCAACAATCTCATGACCTTGGTATCAAGTCTAACTAAGTTAGTAGGTGAGGTTGGGGTATGTGTTGAGTTTGCAGCAACCTAAGCATATATGGTGGCTAACTTATGAAGAACAGAAATAAGTTATGGTGGTCTACGCAAGACGATCGAGATCCAAGTATGATCACTAAGTGATCCTAAACACCTACTTACGTCATTCATAACCCCACCGTGTCCTTGATCACTGAAGGAACTCTGAAAGAAACAATCACGGTTACGCACACAGTTGGCCAGTTTTTAGTTAAGTTACTTTAAGTTGTCTAGAACCGGATGTTAACAAAATATTCATGATAGCCACATAACCGCAGGCATGGCTTTCTGAATGATTTAACCTTGCAGGGTTGCTCCAACTAATCCATCCTAAATTACCACAGGCCACATAGTAATCCTCGACCATGACACTCGCGATCTCATTGGATTCCTTAGAGGAAAACCTCAATTCTGAGAAGACCCAAAGTCTCACCGGAATCCCGATGCGCAAGATATATCGTTAAGGTAAGGCAAGTCCAGCAAGATCACCCGACGTGTCGACGAACCTTACAATGGTCTAATAAAAGCCGCGTATCTCAGTCTCAGGACATGCCGGATAAGCGAAGCGTACACTGACCTGATAGAAATCACTCGAGTTGCCCCGGGTTGGCCCCGCACGGTGCTCTAGTTTGGGCCAACACTCATGAGGAGCACTAGCCCGGGTTGTTGATTAGTTCCTCGGGGTAGCTATTCCCTATGCCTTTTAATATTAAGTTGTTAGCAAATTAACACCAAAGTTGGGTCTTGCCAGACAAGCCTAAACACTAAACGATTTACCAAGGGGTCCACATAACAACCCCGAATGTCGGTGCACTAAAGATTGGGGTCCCTAGTGCCCCAGACTTGTGCATGGTCACGAAGAGCCCCTGCCGGTAGGGCGTGGCAGGACCGAGTCAAGATGCAACCCCCAAGATTTTGCCGGGAAGATGACCAAGGCCGCGCACATTCGGTGGGCGTGATGAACTCACCAAGTACAAGACCCCGGCAAGCTCCCTTGCCGGGATGACGACTGAAGCCCCCGGCAAGCTACCTTGCCGGGACGAAGACCCAAGGCCCCGGCAAGCTCCTTGCCGGGATGGCGGGGCTGGCCACTGGTGGACAACCGCCCTTGCCACAGTGCCACCGCCCCCAAGTTCCAACGCATTCCCATGCGCCAGCACATCGTCCATGTGTCGAAACACCTCGATACGTGTCTTCACCAACACATCTCACACAAGGACAAGATGTGCATTTAATGCACCTGACAGCGGTAGATGGATAAGCACCGCTCTAGGTGCACTGTAACTCCTCGTGAACCTGCCATCGAGCACTGTAGGTGACCCCTTTGCCTATAAAAGGAGGCCCTTAGCTCATTTTGAAGGGTTTAGACTCTTTCGACATCTACCCATAAGACGGACATCAACATTCACTATAACAATCAACAACAAAACGCTTAATACAACCACACAAGCAGGACGTAGGGTTTTACGTGTAAGCGGCCCGAACCTGGGTAAAAAGGCTTGCGGATGCTGATTGTTAGCTCTTCTCTTCACATCACCTCTCCCCGCCCTATGATCACAAGGGTTTCACGTTGATTCCCATAGGTGTGGACCTCGCATCCACCCACATATTCGGTGCGCCAGGTAGGGGGTGTGGAGTTGCGCACAAATCTGAGCAAACTCATCACCAGATTCTTGGAAGTGTGGGCGTTGCGCCGTAGTTCCCCCAAAAACGGGGTACCGGGGCAAACGCTCTCTTCTGCTATGGCTTCCCAAAGCTTGTGCGAGCGCGTTGCTGCGCGAGCGCGGGGCAGGGAGGCGGAGGTTCCAAAGGCGGCGCCGTCAGGCCGATGCGTTGCTCGGGGCCAACGCGCGGCCGTCGAGTGCGTACCTGGGAGCTTCACAGAGGCCTTGGTGCATACTCTGGCGGACGCACCTCTGCGGAGTGATGCATAGTCGTTCAGGATGCGCCAAATGGTCTCGAAGCCCCTGCGTGCACTTCAGCATAAGTGTTGTGCCCCTGAGAGCGTCGTATCGTCACCCAAGATGCGCTCGGGGGCTCCGCAAGCACAGCCTAGCAAGAGAAAAGTAAAGGGGTTACACCCTGGCCAACTTTTTCTCTAGAAGACGGTCGCGGACTGTTGGCAAGAAGTCTTGGCCGGAGAAAAAGTTGCCGGGAGCGGTAATTTCCTGCTTGCTGGGGACTCCGACGCCCCAGCAAAAGATTCAAGCGCCATGCAACCATGGCGTGAGCAGATAAGTTCTAAGTTCAAGATTCAGATCTGAAGTAGATAGATTCTTTGTTTTCCCTTTAAAAGTTTCCAATATTTGTGTGTGGTGTTTGCGCATACTGGGACATTTCCAAAGATCAGTGCACCTTGACTTTGTTTCGAACTCGTTCAAACGACCTGAACGGCCACAGAGCGCCTTCAAACTATTTCGAACTTGATCAACATAGCAAGCGACTACGTAGCGCCTGATTTCGTCTCAAGCTGCGCTTGGCGATTTCTATGGTTGCACTAAACGCGGCAAGGAGCCTTGCCGGTAGTTGCCGGCAAGCTCCGAGATAATGCAAAGGCGAATCATACAAAGAATAGAATTGAAAAAGGGAAAACAGTCTTTTCATTCATTTGTTTGGGATACTCTCAAACATATTACATGGATGATATGATCTACTGTAACCTAGAACTTTTGTCTTTGGCGAGGAACTACGCTCGCTCAAGTGAAGTTCAAGAAGACAAAAAGGCGGAGCCCGCGGCGCGCCCAGGGCTGGCTCCCCAGGACCAACACTGTGCCGACGAGAACAGGATCGGCCCCTGCAAGCGCACCTGGCCACCCTCTAGCCGAATACCACGGGGCAAGGCACAAGAAGGGGCGAATGATCCAGAGTCCGTGAGCGCACCTCCAACCGGAGCCAGGAAGCCAACACTTGCTCCGGTGAGGTGGCCCAAGCAGAGGACCTGGAGAAGTCAGAGCTTGCGAAGGTGCCTCCTCCTCAAACACGAGGCACCGATGCCAACTCCGGCAAGATGCCCCCGTCGGGAGGGGGCGAGACATGAGCTAGCCACGACGGTGCGGTCTACGCCCAGTTGGGGCTCGGGGAGTCGACCTCCAACTTGACACCCCGAGGCCCTAACCCAACACGGGCCTCACCACTACCACTGTCCTCCTCGTCGCTATTGCTCGAGGTAGGACAGCTGGCATCACTCAAGCTCTCTGCGCAGCAGCCGAGAAGCACACATGGGCGCCCCTAGAGCAGCATGGAGGACCGCCACAGGGGCAAGCCTCGGGGAAGGCGGAGGCGTTGGAGTAGCGCTTCGCCTCCCCCGACCTCGACCTCCACGACGAGCGCGGCCCCTCACCCTTCCTCCCCACGGGGGCTCGATCCGTCTTCCGCCGCAGTGCCCCTAGAAGTCGTGGCATGACCCGAACGGGATCCTCTCGCCGCCCTAGCGACCGATGTTGGCCGACCCCGTCCCCTAACCATGGTTAGGGGCGAGCACCACCTGTAGACAGAAGAAGGCTCGGAAGACCAAGGCAGAGGAGTTGGTGGATTCAGAAGGAGTTGGGTGAGCAAACCCCTTGAAAACCCTCCCAATTTAAAGGACAGGGCGCGGGGGCTAGCCTCCCTTGCTCCAGAAGCCACCACCCCTCTCGGCCAATCGCTCGTGCTCACGAGCAAACAAGGAACCGCCGTGCTGCACCAATGCATGCACGGGCGGGCCAAGGCACTACTGCGTATTTTAAGGCCAGGTCTGCCACCTGTCCATCCATGACTGCGCATGCCACGCGCGGGGTAGAGGCGTTTCAGGAGGTGGAAAGGCCACTCCGCAGATGACCTCCCACTTCACACGTCCGAGGCGCGACATGGGGAAAAGCAACCGCCAGCGGATCCAACCACGAAAGCCCGTGCACCTCTTTGGGCCTGGCCCAACAATGCTTCGCATGCATGTTTGGCCCAGGCCCGGGGGCTCCTGTCGGTGCACTAAAGAATGGGGTCCCTAGTTCCCCAGACTTGTGCACGGGCGCGAAGAGCCCGTGCCGATAGGGCGTGGCAGGACCTAGTCAAGACGCAACCCCCAAGATTATCAAGGCCCCGGCAAGCCTGCCTTGTTAGGAAGATGACCAAGGCCACGCCCATTCGGTGGGCATGATGAACGCACCAAGTACAAGATCCCGGCAGGCTCCCTTACCGGGATGACAACTGAAGCCCCCGGCAAGCTCCCTTGCCAGGACGAAGACCCAAGGCCCCGACAAGCTCCTTGCCGGGATGACGGGGCTTGCCACTGGTGGGCAACCGCCCTTGCCATAGTGCCACCACCCCCAAGTTCCAGCGCATTCGGCATGCGCTAGCGCATTGTCCAGGTGTTAGACTCTTTGGACATCGAACCATTATACGGATATCAACGTTCACTTTAACAATCAACAACAAAACGCTTAATACAACCACACAAGCAGGACGTAGGGTTTTACGCGTAAGCGGCCCGAACCTGGGTTAAAAGGCTTGTCGGGTGCTAATCGTTAGCTCTGCTCTTCACGTCACCTCTCCCCGCCCTAGGATCACAAGGGTTTCATGTTGATTCCCATAGGTGTCGACCTCGCATCCGCCGACACCGAACGTGTTAGTAGCGCTCAGTTATGGAATAAAACACCGGTAGCTGAAACTAAGGCGACAACATCGGAACAAATCACCCGGCAAAAGGCTAGGCCTTCCGTTGTTTACCATGTATATAGGTGCATTAATTAAATACCATTTTAATGATATCAATTTTCCATGTTATCACATGGACTAGCTTGCACCTGCAACTAGCAATGCTAATATTAATGGTTGAGCAAGCTCAACTTAGGCAAACAACATTTGCTAGGAGGGGAGGTGTTTGAGGTTTCATGGCAATGTTTGATGGCCTATATATCATGTGGTAGGCAACGAATATATAACAATGAGAGCAAATTTACTAAGCATAACAAAGCTAGAAACGGTATCAAGGTCACGATCATCTTGCCTGTGATTTCTCCAGAGTGGAACTGTTCCTGATCTTCCTGCACGTACTCACCAGACTCGTTGAACTCGTTTCCGAACCTAGTAGCTACCCAAAAGAAACAATCATCCAATAAAAACCAGCAAGATATTATGCAACAATCAAAATGATGCATGCACGCACAAACTCTAAATATGCACAGAATCATCCTAGACAGATAACCAAGTGCCACCTCATCACAAAGTGACACTTTTGCAGAACTGCCCAAATCTGTAATCCAGTGCCACCATTGGATTCGTGGGGTTTTCTACCCCAAATCCATATATCATACCGCTATATATGCATGCAGAAAGAAACCACAAAACAGCAAGGAAATTCTACACATGATAAACACTACTAATGTCAAGAACAATAACTATTCTTGAACCTCCCAAATTTGGTATGTTCCTCCCGTGGAAATATTCTAGATTTAGAAATACATCACAAAACACAAAAAAACAATATACACACAATCATCAGGGGGTCCCATTGGTCATACTTACCAGACCCCATAGAGCATGCCAAGTGGACCCTGGGCCCACCTGTCACACACACCACACACTCACACACACCTAAAATGGAAAAGGGAAAAGATGGGGCTTGGTGGGGGTCGAACCCACCACCTCACCCACACACACACACAACACCCTGCCACTGGGCTAAGCCAGTGCAGCTGCTCTATTAGGGGTAGAACACCATGTATACTAGCTACACCTCCAAGCGCAACAAAGGAAACCCCAGAAAATAAATGGGGAGTAGTCAGGGCTCGAACCCTGGACCTGCTGCGCTCCGTGTGGCTCTGTTGCTACTGCGCAGCTGCGGTGCATGTGATAGAACAGATGCCTATTTGCACAAGATATAACTATGCTAAATCACCACAGGAACGCAAAACACCGAATTAAAAGGGGGCGCACTGGTATCGAACCCACGACGTTGCGGTGCAACGCACGACTCTGTTGCCGCTGGGCTAGCGTGGGTTTCTGCTCGATATGAGGGTTCCAACCGAGGTGATATAAACCCAGGGCGTCTTCTGTGCCAGAGGAGAGAGACGCCGACGCATCTCACTGGAGCACCTACCGATTCGCACACACACAGACGCACCAGATCGCTAGCGGCTCTATTATGCCTACGCGCGCGACTTATAGGGGAGGGGGTAGCCCCGCACGCATGCACACACCTGCAGCTATGGCGAGGTGCTACTGCTGCAACTGCTACTACCTGCTGGTGCAACTCCGGTAAGGCTTCGGACACGGCACAACGACGACGGCAACTACCGGAGAAGGGAGCGGAGGAGAGAGGACTGCGCTCACCTAGGGTTCAGAGGGGAAGCTGGGAGGAATGGTACGACATCGAGGTGCGGGAGGAGCTCGCCGGAGGTCGAGGAAGGAGCCGGCCATCGTGGACGTCGGGGAAGGAGTCCCCTGCGCCCGATCTCTGTGAAAATGGAACCACGCCAGGGTACTCTTGCTCCTGGCAGGGTCGAGGAGGAGGCGAGGCCAACGCTACGCCGGCGTCGAGCTCGAGTCGGAGCTGATCATGGCGATGGAGGTGGTGTGCTTTGTCCCTGACGTCGCGAGAGGGGAAGAGAGGGGGAGAAGAGAGAGGGCTAGGGTTGGAGAGGAAGTAGGAGGGCTCAATGGACCGAACCCCGAGGCATAGGGCCGTCGATCACAGGGGAAAGGAGGATCAAATGCTCTCCCTCATGCCGTACACAGTGACGACATCGAGGAGGGAGAGGATCCCTGGCTCGGCCCTCGGCCGAAACATAACGCAATGGGCCTCCTCTCTCTCTCTCTCTTTCTCTCTCTCTTTGTGTGTGTGTGTGTGTGTGGCTTTGCAAATAAAAGTTAGAAACTGTTTTAGAAATAATGCCACAGGCAAAAGAAAAGGAATTAAACAAAAAAAATACTTTTGGGCTCCTAAAAACATGCTCCAATTTATAAAAATAATTTGGGCATTTTTGAAGAGTAAAATTTAAATGACTTTTATTTAAATAGGACTCTGTTTTAAAACAAAACCAAAAAGGAAACTAATCATAAAACCAGAGGGGTTGCCTCCACAATTACAAGAAGTATTTTTAGAAAAGGAGGAACTTCTTTATTGGGGCAAAACAGAAACTTAGAAATATCCCTCAAGAAAAAAAAATAAGAGAGGATAGAAGGGGTTTTGTTCCTATGGTGCAACTAGTGGTTTTGAAGGAACTCTTGTTGCACCCACTTACATTGCACAAGCCCAAACACTACCACCCATCAAACAAACACAAAAGCACATCCACATAGCACTTGCGCATCACATCAAGGTGCACCCACATCATCACAAACAAAACTAAAAGGAAAAGATGAATGCATGATGGCATGATGCAACATAAAACGATGACACCATGAACTCAAACCACTTGATCATCAAAACAATGTTGCCATACAGGGGAAGAAATTACTAGAGGGGAAGGGAATGCATTGGGGCTGTCACAGTTGGGTTGTTGTTCGTGTTGGTGTGCATGGTGATTTCTTCGGAGAAGGAAGAGAATCGGATCGTGATGCGACATTGAAGAATTGAAAATGTTGCAATACAATTCTCAAGCCTACGACATCCTGTTCAACTGCTTGCACCCCGAAGAATTCAATAAAATCAGCCGCCTTGAGAATGCAAAGGAAATTTGGAATACTTTGGTTGATATGCACGAATGTACTGAGTGTGTGAGGGAATAGAAGTTGGATGTGCTTCAAATTCAGCTTGATAAGTTCCAGATGAAGGATGGTGAAGGAGTCGCTCAGATGTACTCTGGGCTAGCTCTCATCACAAATGAGATTGCGGGCTCGGGGAGTGAAGAGATTATCGACAAATTCATCATCAAGAAGATACTTAGAGCCTTGGATGGAAGATGCGACACCATGTGCACATTGATCAAGATGGTGCCAAACAACAAGGATCTCAAGCCTACTTAAGTCATTGGAAGGATTGTTGCTCATGAGATGTCACCCAAGGACAAATATGAGTTGCACAACAAGTCAAGCGGTGCTTACAAAGCTTCAAGTGATACTCCCGCTACCTGAAATGTCAACCTTGTTACCAATGAAGAGACCAGCCTCATGGTTAGAAACTTCAACAAGCTCTACAAGAGTAGAGGCAAAGAGAAAATCTCAAGCTCTAGATATGATGATAAGCGTTCATCTAGCCATGACCGAAACAGCTAAAATTGTGGAAAGCCCATACACTATTCTAGTGAGTGCTCGGATCCCCACAAACGAAGTGAAGAGTCACCTAGAAGACAAATCTAAAGAGGTGAGTCACTTCGCAGAGAGAGAAGGAGCAGAGAAGATCGTTATGAACGAAGACACTCCCAGAGAGGCAAGGAATTAGAGAAGAAGGACAAGTACACAAAGAGCATCTCAAGAAGAAGACATCAAGCTCAATTTGGTGAATGGGTTTCAGGCTCCGAGTCCAACAACCAATCCGAGAAAAGCTACAACTCCGACTTCGACTATAGTCAAGATTAAGGTGTTGTCGGTCTTGCACTTGTTTCCTCAAACTCATATGACTTATTGGATTCACCAAATGAAGGTATTGGAAACTGCTTCATGGCAAAAGGCCCCAAGGTATCACATGTCGAGTATTTTGACTTTGATAGTGATGAGGATGACTTCTTGGGAGAGGATGACTTGCTCTTTGATAAGACTAGTGTTAGCACTGAAAATGAACTTGATAAGAATCATGCTAGTCAAGAGAAGTCGAATGATGATGATAAGAAAGAGATTGAACGACTAACGAAAGAATTAAACACTCTTAAGTTAGCTCATGAAACTACTTTAGAAGATCATAGAGAGCTTGCAAGAGCTCATGAGAAGCTACGCTTCGCGAAGCTAAATTTAGAGCAAGAGCATGAGTTTCTAAAAGCAATCAATGATGATATTCCAAATAAGAGTTCTTCTTATCTAGCCAAATGATTACTCTTGTCTACTTTTGTTTCACAACTTAAACCTAAGAAAACTAGTAACAAAGGCAAGAAAGTTTCTTCATCTAGTAACAACAATGCTAAAGTTAAATCAAATGATGTTGTTGCTAGTAGCTCTCTTGATTCCACTAATGATTCTCTTAGCCAAGTTACATTTGAGCAAGAAAACGATATATTGAAAGGAGTTATAGAGAGAGGTGTCTTCAAGAGTCTTGCCAGAACTAAGAAATTTGAGGAAATTGTGCGCAAGTAAGGAGGACATCGGAAGAAGCAAGGTGTTGGCCACTTCAATGAAAACGGAATTGAATGGGAAGAAGGTCAATATCCCATCCCGAAGTTTGTTCCCCAAAAGGAGAAGTATGACCCTACTCTCCCCAAGGGAACAAGCTCTCAAGATGACCTTCTACCACAAGGCCACCAGGGCAAGGGCAAGCTTCAAGAGGAGATTGACTCAGTTGAGGAAGAACCCAAGCCGAGGTCAAGTGGATTCCCAAGGACACTCCAAGCACTGCTGCATCTAGTGCTACCACAACTCCAAGGATCCCCATCAAGTTGATGTGGGTTCCCAGGAGGAAGAACTAAAAGAGTTCTTGAGGGGTGACTCTGCCAATGAAATTCTCTCTTATTCGTTTTGGCAAGAACTATATGCAATCAACTCCATCCATATGCATTAGTTCAAGGAGTCACACATTCCCTCATACGTAAGCAAGGGACAAGCTAATTAATGTATCTTTCGACATCATCTCACATGAGTCTTATTTCATGTCCATAGATATTCTTGTATATGTTCCTTGTGCTTTGTGAATAACCTATCTAGGTGATAAGAGTAATAAAAAACAAGGATTGCTCCCAACTCAAGATGATCTTCATCAACAATGAGCATCCACCACCACTAAACCTACTTGAAGTCTTCTACGACAAAACCCAAGGTTATTTTATCCCTCTTAGGGGGGTGTCACATCAAGAGGGAGCTTTTCTATAAGACTTGAGTATAAGTATCTCTTAAAGATGTGAACACACTGAAAGATTTATGTAAAAGTGGTAACCCCACTTGTGCTTAAATGATGGGTATTACCTATGATCAAGTATTCTTGCTTGGCTCCTAAGTCAATATACACATATATAGATGACTTCGTCGTCGCGAGAGTGCTTGGTAGTTACTAGAGTGTTTGTGCATGTTCCCATGTTTTATTTGACATCTTATTGAGTGAGCATGTTGGTATGCAAATTTTGCTCGTTCGAGGATATCCAGTTGTTGTTATTTGGCTTTTTATTTTATTTGGCCAATTGGATATACAAGAATGCCTAAGTACCTCTCTCTAGATATCTATGCTTTCTCATCTCAAATTCTATTCATGCTGCATCACAAAAATTTGAGCAAGCACTTGACGGACACTCTCCGTGAGGAGCACTTGGAGTTCCGCCTCGATAAAGGCTGACTTCCAAAACCTCCCAAAACCATCTTGGTGTGACCAACCTCAAAAACTCGGTCCCACATAAGCCTAGGGTTGATGAGGTTTTCTTATCTCGGTACCATCGATTTGTCCTTTTCGGCCTCATCAAGTTTCACTGTGTGCTCACAGTTATGGAACTTGGTGGCACCGAAAATTCCAACTCGGTGTCACTTACAACCTTGGGGTATATATTCTGCGGATCCGACGTTTGAAATACATCTTCAAACTTTGCCTCCCGCACCTCCTCGCTGCCGAGCCCTAGTCCTCAAGATGTCGCCTTGACTCTCCCATGCGCCCTTGCCACAGGAGTCCTCGCCATTGATGGAAATATTCACCGCCATCATCGCCGTAGCGGATCCATCACGAAGCTAGGATACGGACCCGGCCCCTCTTTGTGCTCCCATCTCCGATTCATGCGCAAATAGGTTTTATTTGAATTCTATCCATGATTGCAATAAATCTATCCAGAAGATACTCCGTGTAGATTAGAGAACGAATAAGAACTTAGAGTTACCCATCCGCAAAACCGAATATTGGTGTCACCGATTCAGAAAAGTTGGTCTTACCAATTTTTTTAGGGCTACTGTCAACAGTCGTGGTGAAACCGAGTATCTCTTTTTGGTGAAACCAAAAAGTATTGCCAAGTTTATGTTAAAGATAATGCTAGTCTTGGTGGCTTCAAAATTTTGAACCAGTGGAATCGAAATCCCTTTTTGTTGAATGTTAAATGTAATTCTTCAGAGTTCAGATCTTTGCAAAACTTCTCATTTTTGTGATGCTCATCCATTCCATCACTTCTAAATCTTTTCACAGGGTGTGCTTGTCTGCTTGGCTGTTTTTATGTCAGGATCTGAGGATAGTCAGAACAACTCCAGTGAGTCCAATGCTGAGATGGATTCAGGAACTAGTCTAGAGAGGACAACTTCTGATCCATGTACTCCCAGCTCCCATGGTTTGCCCAAGGCAGCTACCAGGTATAGGAAGAAGCTAAATTCAGATCAAGAAGATGTTGATTTTAACCGAGAGGAGATTTCTTCTCAGAAGGAGAAGGAGAAGACCATAGTTAGGAATATTGTGAGGAAGGAGTATGCCAGACCTGTTGATGTGAGAGCTCCAGAGGCCACTTAGAGAGGATTGGAGATATCTCTTGGAGCCCATTCTTCCAGGCTTGCTAAGGAGCCAGGTCAGAAAAGAGCCAGGAAGAGAGTAGTGCATGTTATTGGAAGGCCAACCTCTATGTATGAAGACCCAGCAGAAGCTATCGAGGAAGAGGAGGAAGAGATTCCAGCCGATGCCCCTCCTATTAAGAAGAGGAAGCTTATGGTTGATACTATGCCAAAGAAGTATGCACCCAAGCCGTTAGCTCCCAAGAAGCGAGTACCTCCAAGAGGAACACTAAGGACATTCCTGCAACTGAGAAGAACAAAGGCTCTGCATCCAGAGAGTTTGCTACACAGGAAGAAGCACCATTGCTGATGAAACTGAGATCTCATATGCCATTGCACTATGTTGTTCATCCTATTGCTGAGGATATGAAGAAGAGAAGGGATCAAGGATTGAGACAGTGGAGGTCTGCAAATCCGTATGCTATCACGAGAAGAATTGTTGTTGATCCCTCTTTTCACACTAAGGAGAAAGAAGATTTCTATGAGACAGTGTTGCTTGACAAGAGTCATGTAGTCGGTGATATGCAATATGTTGATTGGGAATATATCAAGGCTAATGAGGACTACTTTCCTGATGTGAGAGAAAATTTCAGGCTAGTTGATATTGATGATTTTGTTGGCAGAGAGATGATGCCTCGAACGATGAGATGATCATCCATTCTATTCAGCTGCTCATTTTTATCCTGTTGGAAGGATAGTTTGGATGACAAAAGGTCATTGGTATGAGTCTACTTTAGATGAGTGGGCCACTATCATTGGTGCCCCAAAGGCATAAGAGGGAAAATTGGATGTGTACTCAGAATCCAAGATGAATCATAAATCCATGCCATACATATACAATCTGGTGCCCCATAAGCATGTGAAGACACATAAATTTGGCTCTGTCTATTTTCTACAACCAGGATACCTACTACGAACACCATTTTCACACACACCCTGATGCCCAAGTCAGGAGATGATAATATGATCAGAGGTTATTCCATTAACATGATGCACCATCTAGACACCCACAGTTGGTTCCGTCTGATGGACTCAATAGTAGAGACTATCATGAGGACTGTTGCAGATCAGAAAAGTTCTTGTGGATATGCACCTTATATTCATATGCTCATCAATGCCAAGATTGACAAGCATGCATATCAACTTGATCGTCCGCACCTACTGCTTCACCAGATTTTGTGATGGACAAGTCATCCGAGCTCACCTTCATCGCGTGAGGCAGCAGAGGTAGAAGCAGCTAGAGATGCTCTAGAACCAGCTCCACATCGCAGGACCAGAGAGGAGCAGATGTCTTTTTTTGTTAGCACCATCCAAGGGATGGAGAAATTTTTTTCTGAGATCTTGCTAAACCAATAGTTCCTTGAGAGGATTGTGGAAGCAAAATTCCGTGACGTGGATGTTAAAGTGACGGAGTTGACTACCATTGTTCACCAGCTACAGCATGAAGTTGATTCTGTGTAGATTCCCCATTCCAGCATTGATGATTAAGAGTCGCCTCTTCCCACGACTACTCAGTTTAGAAACCAGACTAGGTCAACAGTTGTGCGAGTTCCAAAAGCAGGACCAACTTCATGAGCTCAAGCTTCAACACCTTCACCTTCAGCTCCAGCTCGTGCACCTCCACTGTCTACACCTCCAACTCGAGGGACATCCTCAGAAGCCTTCGTCGATGCTCTTTTGTCCACTCGACTGCCATCGGAGGAGATCGAGCCCACAGATACGATTAGTTCTAGACCTTTAAACTTGTTGGTAACTGGTTGCCAAAGGGGGAGAAGTGTATCGATCAATTAGGGCTTCGAGGGAGAGAGAGAGAGCTTTTCCTTTTTATTTGCTCTCTTTTGGTTTTACAAAACTTTTCGTCTTTCGGTTGCCATAAACTTTCGTGTTTGACCATACGCTTTGATTGTTGATACTACTATGTTATACCTTTGAGCTATCTACATGATGATCATTCACTTATGTGTTTGGTGTTATGTGCATTTCTATTCATTCATATCTTTTATGCGCACCACCAAGATGTATGTGACATGGAAGAGTGACCCATGATCCTAATCGATTCTGCATTTGCATTCAAAGGCAAATTAAAATAATGCTCAAATTTAGGGGGAGCTCTTGCCTTTCGCATACTCCTCAAAGTGTCGATGCTAATCATTGATTATATATTTTGTCAAAGATTTGATCTATATGTTGTCATCAATTACCAAAAAGGGGGAGATTGGAAGCACAATTGCTCCCTAAGGTGGTTTTGGTAATTAATCACAACATATGTATCATTTAACTAATGATCTTATCCAAGTATATTTCAGAAAAGTTCAAAGATGCATTGGCCAAAGGATTGTGAGGAGAAACCCCTTGATGCGAGGAAAGGAATAGGAGTGGCTCAAGCTTCAAGCAAGAGGACTCTACATTTTACATTTGTGAGAAATCACTTTTGAGTCCATAGGAAAGCCAATACTATTAAAAGGGGGTGAGGTATTATGATGAATTGGTTTCTCAAGTGCTTACATATAGTCACCAAAAATATTCACCCATTCTCCAACAAATATCTCGTTCCCAAGCCAAACCAGCAAAATCGCTGCCACCTACTGATTTTCCGACTGACAAATCCTTTGCCAAACCCTAATCTCTCGGTACCACCAAGTTTCACATCGGTGCCATCGAAAGCATGTGACCAGCTTTCTGTTGAGAAAATTCGAAGAATAGGAATTTTCTAGAGTGGAATCGTCTCACCGAGATTTAAAAACTGCTCTCGGTCATCATATGAGTACCACTCAGATTCATATATCGGCCTCATCGAGAATTCAAAAGTTGCCACATTTAGTGCAACCCGGTACCATCGAGATTCGTTTCGGTGTCACCGAGTTGGGCAATAATGTTGTAACAGTTGGATTTTGGGGGATTCCTATATATACCCCTCCACCTCCTCTCATTCGTACAGGAAGCCCTCAGAACACACACCCACTTGCCAGATCCATTTTTCTGAGACAGAGCCACCTACTCATGTGTTCAGATCAAGAGATTCCAATCCAACCATTTGAAACTTGATCTCTAGCATCCCCAAGTTGCTTTCCACAAATTCAATCTCTCCTACCCATGCCAAATCTATGAGAGAGTGATTGATTGTTGAGGAGACTATCTTTTGAAGCACAAGAGCAAGGAGTTCACCATTCTACCGCATCTATTACCTTTTGGTGGGTGGTGCCTCCTACATTGGTTAGGTGTCGCTTGGGAATCTCCTACTTCGTGTTGATGAGTTGAACCAAGAAGTTTGTATGGGCAAGGAGATCGCCTACTTCGTGAAGATCTACCGTGAGTGAGGCTAGTCCTGTGTGGACATAGGTCATGGTGTAATAGACATGGCCGCTTCTTCGTGGACCCCTTGTGGGTGGAGCCTCCGTGGACTCTCACAGTCGTTACCCTTCGTGGATTGAAGTCTCCACTAACGTGGATATAGGATAGCACCACCTATCGGAACCACGCCAAAAATCATCGTGTCAACCTTTGCGTTTGATCTCCCTTCCCTACCCTCTACATTACATTTGCATGGCTTTACTTTCTGCTGCTATACTCTTAGATATGCATGTGTAGGGTGAACTTGACTAGTCATAATTGCTAAAAGAGGCCCACAACTAAAATTAGGAAAAGGCTAAGTTTTTATTTTGTCAAGTAGTCTAATGACCCCCTCTAGACATACTTCGGATCCTACACTAACTTACTTATCTAGTGCATTTTTTGTTTTGCATAAATTCTATATCAAAAGGAGTCCGAAAGCGGTAAAAATTTATGGAGAATTTTTTGGAATATATGTGAATTTTGGGAATAAGAATCAGCGCCACATGATGCCCGAGCTCTCACAAGGTAACACGGCACGGTTAGGGGGTGGTCGTGCCCTAATGCCTTGTGGGCCCCTTAAGTCGGTTGGGGCCCTACTTTCACCGCAAGAAATATAATTTTCCGATAAAAATCCCCTCAAAATTTCAGCCCGACCGGAGTTATGGATCTCCGAATATTTAAAAAATGGTGAAGGGCTAGAAAACAGTGGCGAAAACGGGAGAGAAACACAAAGAGAGATCCAACCTCAAAGGGGATGCTACCCTCCGGGAGCCATGGAAGGGATGGACCACAGGGAAAACTCTCCTCCCACCTAGGGAGGAGGCCAAGTAAGAAGAAGAAGGAGGAGGGTATCTCTCTCCCCCGCTCTCCCGGTGGCGCTCGAGCGCCACCGGGGCAACCATCGTGATGACGATCTACAACAACAACTTCGCCGCCATCACCACCAACTCTCTCCCCCTCTATGGAGGGTGTAAATACTCTTCTCCTCGCTATAATCTATACTTAAAGATGGTGCTTAATTCTATATACTATTACCCAATGATGTGTGGCTATCCTACGATGTTTGAGTAGATTTCTTTTGTCCCATGGATTAATTGTGGTACGATGTTTCTAATATGAGTTGTATGTTGATATGGTGTTGTCCTAAGGTGCCTCCCGTGAGGAATTCACGTGAAGGATTCATGTTGGAGGGTTTGCAATATGTTCATGATTTGCTTATAGAGGGTGGCTAGAGTGACAGAAGTATACACGTGAGTAAGGGGATTGTTTGCGTATGGGAGTAAAGAGGACTTGATGTTTAAATGTATGGTTGGGTTTTACCTTAATGATCTTTAGTAGTTGCGGATGCTTGCTAGAGTTCCAATCATAAGTGCATATGATCCAAGTTCGGAAAGTGTGTTAGCGTATGCCTCTCCCTCATTGCATATGATAAGTATCTATCATGTTATATTCAATTGCCTATGGACAATCTTTATCTTGTGTTGCACAAAAATATTTCTACTAAACAACTAACTAAATTAATAATTACTAAAACAATACCTAACTTTTGTTTTCATGTTCTTTATTACCTTGCAAACCTATCTACACCAACTAAGTACTTATAGTTTTATTCCCGCAAAGTAGTTCATACTTGTTCTAGGTAAAGTAAGCATTAGCGTGCATAGAATTGTATCGGTTGTCGATAGAACTTGAGAGAATATTAATTCTACCTTTAGCTACTCGTTGGGTTCGGCACCCTTACTTATAAAAAAGGCTACAAATGATCCCCTACACTTGTGGGTTATCACACCCCGCATGAGTTGGCTTTATAGCCGAGGCAACGGTTATCAAGGCGTCATGGGAAGTGAAGGCGTTGCGCCCACAGAAACCGCCAGCGCTACCACTCGGCCAACAACTCGATGGCCCCAGCGCCGTTTAGTCCCTAACGGGCGGGACGTGCACATCGCGGGCCCGTGGGCTACTGTCAGCCGAGTGGGAATCACGGTACCACGACGTGTCTGCTTTCGACCCAAGAGGCGACAGTTGGACCAAGCTGCGGCGGCCTTGGCCGTTCCGAAAGAGGCCGCCTCGCGAGCCCCCTCGCCGCCAGGCTAGGCCTAGTTTGGGCCACCAAGCATCACATCGCCTCATGAGGCTCCCCTCGCGTGGCCGCTACACGAGGCTCGACGTACGACACAAGCTGGGGGGCTACGCGCACCTTATGTGGGTGACGCACCTGCACAGACAAGGACGACAAAGGTCGTGGCACAAGGTGTGAACAAGGAGGATTTCATCTTTGATGATTAAAGTGCAGTGTCCATTGGCTCCCCCAAAGCAGGTTCCCAAAGTTTCCATTTTGGTGAAAGGAGACCATGCCGACGCAGCTCACCAGGACGTGTCAGAATGACTACTTTAGCATGCGAAGACCGCCTTTAGTGAGGATAAGTTTGAGTGCTTGTCCCCTTTGAATTGCTGCCATGTGGTCACTCTTTCCTGCTAATATTTTGGGGGAATAGAACCAAGGCACTATAAGGGGAGTAGGACCATTTTGATGTAAGGGTATCGGCCCATTCTCCCCACATTTTTGTGTACCAAGAGCCGTAAGCTCCCCCTTACCGAGCAATTCAATAGAGGTAGGAGTAGGGTATTACACCATGCGGTGGCCCAAACATGGGTAACTGGTGCGTCCCTGTCGTATCCGACAAGATTGAGTGAGCCCGTCGCCGACTTCATCGTAGTAGTCGTCATGTCGTAGGCTGCCAAGCAACGCCCCCTGGTGTTCAAACCCTAATACTTGAGAGAGTTTCTTGGACGCAGATCCCAGACCCCGACAGCGTCGGCTCATTCACGCTCACATCCTCCATTGGGACGTGTCGGTCTGCCAGCTCGCATCAATGCTGGACATATCCTTCTTCTGCTCCGATCACAACCCATCCTAAAGAGCTTTGAAGCGCGAGGAGGCCATGGTGGGAATGATGCTAAGAAGACAAAGGGAGCGGAGGAGGATGACTGTCGGCAATAGTCGGGGCTGGAGTTTATATAGCGGGGCGAATGACAATGGCGAGGGGCAGCCGAACGAACGGGTGGCACCGGGGTAGGTTCCTCGGCAACCGCATGTCATTAATGTGGGCTGCACAGACGGGTGGTCGTGGTGTCATTTGAACACACGGCAGACGCGTGGACAAGAAACAACGCAGGCGACACTCTCTCGGTGGGCGTTCCGCTTTAATACCGACGTGAGTGAGAGGTTGTGTCCGCTCTGGCCGACATGAATGCGGCCACTCATGTTGTGGAGCGGCGTTGACTGTTTCGGGCGGGAAGCGCGCGAGGGCGAGTGAGGAGTTTTTGGTGGGATACAGTGATTAGAAGCGCCCTAGTTTGTCTTCGGTTTGCAGAAAAAACACATATGGACCGCTCGGCGGATCGATACACGCCAACATTGGATAACACAACATGTTCGGACTACGCGGTGTGAATCTATGCGGGCAGTTTGAGCATCGGCGCTCGAGATGCCATCAAGTGGAAAAGATATGGGAAAAAAATCGTATGGATACATTAAAATATTCTGTTTATGTCAAATTTGTATACCACTCCAACCTAAGCCATATACACTTTTGGTCTAACCTAATCCTATCGAACAAAAACTTAATTCTTCCCTAATTTTGTGATCCTCAACCCTGTGAGTACACACATCCGAGGCTCCCATATCCATCTTCCACGCCTCCCTGCATCTAAGTTGAAGCGGTTTGATTGTGTTTGTTTGTACGTTCAAGAGATTTTGAGTTCGAGAAAACTTTGCTCTCAAATAGTTTAGACTGTACACCCTCTGGTCTTTTCTACTATGTGCATAAGTAGCAACACGGATACCAAGGAAGGGCAGAGCTGTTGGGCTTTTGTATTCATTTTTAGGATTCCCGTATTTGTTTCTCCTTGCGTTTAAAAATGGGGAGACAAATGTGGTGCACACTTAGAGTAACTTCAATGGGATGACCCATTTCACCCGCTGCCATTTGTTTGGGTCCGCGCGGACAGAAAAATCCGCCCAACGCGCCGAACCAAACGGACACGCGTCCGCTTTTCGTCCGCGTGCGGATCCATTCCCGACTTAATTTTGAGCCTCATTTGGATAGGTGCGTACACAAAACGGACGCGTACTCCATCCCCTGGTCCGTCAGTCGTTGGCACATTGGTCATTCTCCACCTCTTCCGACAGTGTCGACAGCTAGCCCTCGCCTCGCCCCCAGTTCGTCGCGGCCGTCGCCCAATTTTGATGCCTCCTCCCGTACCTCCGAGCGCCTACCCATGTCACCGGCCACATCACCGCCGGGCCACCGCATCTTCGCCAACCCTAATCCGCCGTCGCCGGTCAGCTTCATCGTCCACCCCCGGAAGATGTTTGACAGTTTGCCTCAAGGTACAAATGGACTGCGCCGATGAGTTCTTTTTCCATAATGTTTTGTTCGACTCCCACGATGAGGACATGCTGCTTGCCGTGTTGATCCATGACCACCTTAATCGGCAGCGACCATTGTTCCGAGGCTCAATTCTGGGGCATGTTCCGACGTTAAATCGCAACCGAGAGAGCGGTCATTTCCTTCTATGGAAGGACTACTTTGACACAAGCAATCTACTGTCCAAACATCAGAAATTCCGGCAGCGTTTCCATATGGCTAGGCATGTTTTCAACCAGACTCGAGAGGGGGTGGTTAGATATGATGACTACTTCAAGTGTAAAGAGGATGCCATTGAAAAAATAGGCTTCTCATCTTATTAAAAATGCACTGCAGCTATCCGTATGCTTGCTTATGGAGTACCTAATGATCTTATCGATGAGTACGTCCGTATGAGTGAGTCTATGTGCTTAGAGTTGTTGTACAGATTTTGCAAGGCTGTGGTTGCAGTGTTTGACCCTAAGTACTTGAGAGAGTCGACTACTGCACACACAACCCGCTTGTTGGCGACCAATGCAAATCCGGGCTTCCCTGGGATGCTTGACAGCATAGACTGCAAGCACTGGGAGTGGAAGAACTGCTCTTGTGCTTGGCAAGGCCAGTACAAGGGCCATGTCAAGGCTTGTACTGTCATACATGAGGTCGTGGCATCTCAAGATATTTGGATCTCACACTCTTTCTTTGACATGGCCGGATCACACAATGATATCAACATGCTTCAACGTTCGCCGGTATTTACAAGGCTTGCCAAAGGCAACATCCCGCCGATCAATGTTAACATCAACGGTCACAACTACAACAAAGGATACTATCTAGCTGACGCTATCCACAGTGGACCACTATTGTGAAGTCAATCTCCAACCCTGTCGGAGAGAAGAGGAAAAGATTTGCCCAAAAGCAAGAGAGTACTAGGAAGGATGTCGAGCGTGTCTTTGGTGTTCTGCAATCTCGATGGGGCATAGTTCGATATCCTGCTAGAACTTGCAGCACCAAGAAGTTGTGGGAAGTGATGACTGCTTGTGTGATCATGCACAATATGATCGTAGAGGATGAGCGCCCGAAACGTCTCCACAATCAAGGGTTTGAGTTTCACAGTGACAGTGTGGTGCCTCGGCAAGGCGGAGAAGCGGCATCGTTTTGCACAGTTCACCCAATTCATTATGAATATGTGATTGGGAAACTAATATTTAGTTGCAAGATGATTTGGTTGAGCATATGTGGGATCACATTAGCAACCAATAGGTGTATCTTTTAGACAATTTATTTTTTATTGGGCTTGTAAAACTTTGCTATATTTTATTTTGGTTGTGAAATTATGCTATTTCATTTGCTTTCGAAAAGTATGCAAAATATTTACATTTGTTAAAAATCGACGGCTAGCCAGCCACACGGACAAATATAGGTCGACGTGTTGGGCGCGGTGTCGATACAAATCATAGAATGGACGGACACAGAGCCAGCGGCCAATCCAAACGGACGAAAAGCGAAAAAATCATCATTTGTTTCGATCGTCCCGTTGGAGTTGTTGTTATGTTTTCGCTCTGGTCTTCATCCACTTGAACTTGGGTGGCGTTGACATTAAGGGTCAGATTCGGGTTAAGTTCTTGAGATGAATATTTAACCTTCTTTCAAAGGTCAGAGTTGTTAATACATTCTCAAAAAGGGCAGTATAGTCTTTTGACAAGGGTCAGAACTGTCAATTTTCACATAAATACCGGTGTTAGGAGTACTAGTAGTAGGTTTGATGGTTGGCGTGGTGGAGTGGCATCCTCCTCGTGGATCTTGAATCACCAGGCCGAGTTTGACAGGGCGTACCACTACCACCAGACCTTACCTGCTCGTGGTGGTCTGGTCTGGTAGAGGTCGGAGGAAGATTTTCCGACATGACTAGGCGGACAGGCTCCTAGCTGCGCCGAATCCCTCGGACGCGACCTCCCGGACTGCGATGGAAAGCAGCCCAACGCGCACGCATGAGATCTCCCTCTCCCTCTCTCTCACCGCCTGCCTGGCCTGGTCGGTCTACGACTGACTGCCACCCATCCGTCCATCATAAAGCACCACTACCGTGCACGTACGCGGCACGCAGATCGCTTCCAGCACGCAATAAAACCGTTGGCAGACATCGTATATTGCAACAGTCTGCTCTGGTGAGCTACTACTAGCATAATGGAGGCGATCATGTCGATATCCCAAAGGAACCCGATCCGCATGTCATGTAATGTAATGTAATGTACGGGCGCTGTACGTGCTACGCGCCTGTTCTCTCCGGGCCGGCACCGTATCCCGGACGCAGGTGGCGGGAATTCAATCCGGCGACCCGCATCAAATGGCCTCGGGGTGTGCGATGCGTGGGCTGTGGCGGAACTGAAGCCCGGCGTGTTGGCGAGATGCGCATGTCGGCTTCCAAGAGGTGGGAATAATAACCAGTAGAGACCTGGCTTGGCTCTGTAGGACTCGCACTGTCGCACTGGACGGACCAAATCTGCTTCTGATGCATGGTTGTCTTAGTAATGAGAGCGCAGAGCGAGGGGGGGAGGGAGAAGATCCCACGACTGGCGAGGTGGCATTGGCATAGCAAGGCAGGCTGCTCATTCATTCATTTTCGACGCAGACATTCTTTAACCGCCGTGCGTGGGAAGCTGGGAATGTGTCGCACTTTTTGGCCGATCGCCGTCTCTGTCCCGCAAGATCGGCCGTGGGCCACGG
The DNA here is from genome assembly GCF_904849725.1 of Hordeum vulgare subsp. vulgare. NCBI lineage: Eukaryota > Viridiplantae > Streptophyta > Magnoliopsida > Poales > Poaceae > Hordeum > Hordeum vulgare. The sequence goes on from NC_058519.1 coordinate 489,779,112, forward strand.
AGCATTCAACCATAATATCCGCCCTCTGATCTCTCTGAAGTCTGCGATGGATGAGCGTGTGGGTTTTGGGAGTATCTGTTTGGCGACTGATTTGAACCTCTTTTAAGAAATCAGCGCCAATGAGCCCAAGCTTCGAATCCCCATGTATTAATATCAAAAAAAAAAACGCTAAGCGTTGATTGTGCGTTCGATCACCTACTTATGCTTTTCTAGCTTAGACGCGATTAAGCAAAATTGGACGTAATTAGGCGTTAATACCGCACTACGAAGAAATAAGCTAGATGGACCGGCCTAGCCCATTAAACCACAGGCCCATCTTCATATCCTCCAACTAAAGCTCTTGTATGTGGTGTAGTGGACATGAAATTTAGGTTTCCTCCTCACGCCGCCTCTTCCCCTCGCCCTCTCTCCCTTGCTACACGAGGCTGCTTCTCTCCTTCTTCCTCTGTTCTTTGCCACAGAAGCTCGATCCCTCACCGGAAAAGCATGATCCCTCGTTGGAATCAATCAATTTATTGTCGGAGTAGCTGAATCCCTCGTCAACTAGGATGAATTCTTGCATGGGAGGTAGAATCCTCGTCGGGGAAATTGATTTCTCGACCGAGAAACATGATTCCTCGTCGAAGAGACTGATTTCTCGCCGGAGAGCCTCGCCGGCCGCCTTTTTGAGCGCCTTGGGCAAAAGGGAGGCACTAGGCCAACACCCATCGCTTAAGCGAGCGCCTAATAGCGTTTTTAAATGATGATTAATATTAATCTTCATTCAAGGGTCTACATGCGCATACTAGAGGAAGCATAAGGCCCTTCCCAATGCTTCACCATAGACATGTGCTAAGCATGCTACATAAGTAAAAACATGACATGACACAACAATTAAGAAGGAGAGAGAGTATTTTGGTGACCTCAAGAAAAACCAATGCCAAACATGTAAATCTAGGCAAAATAAAATGAAAAAATTCGCCAATGCATGAAAGAGTTTAGGTGATAAATCATTAAATAAAGTAAGCTTAACAACAACAAACTAAGCACCTGTGCATTGGGAAGTTGAGTTTCTAAGCTCTTCAATATACTTAGCACCTCATCTAAACACCTTTGCATTAGAAGTGGCCTAAGAAGGCACTGCTTAGAGCAATTCTAGCAAAGACGCCATGTCATCGGACGTGATGTTTTTACAACCGAGCTCAAATGAGCTCGGGTGAACAGTAAAATCATAAAATATCTGAAAATTTCAAAAATCTATTTTTTTACCATGAACGCTGATAAATATTCTATGAACTCGCAAAGTTTCGTCATGAAATCACATTCCTGGAAGTCATAACAAAAAAAATCAAACCTCTGTAAATGCTAGTTTCGAAAGCATTTTGGAGCATTAATTTTATTTTTTTGTGTCACGACTTTCAGAAATGTGATTTCGTAATGAAATTTTACGAGCTCTTAAAACATTTGTTAAAGTTTACCGTAAAAATTCAGTTTTTTTTCTTTTTAAAAATATTTTTCAAATTTACTATTCACCCGAACTCAAATGAGTTCGGGTGTAAAAGGGCACTTTCTATTGGAAATATGCCCTAGAGGCAATAATAAATTAGTTATCATTATATTTCTTTGTTCATGATAATCGCTTATTATCCATGCTATAATTGTATTGATTAGAAACACAATACTTGTGTGGATACATAGACAAAACACTGTCCCTAGTAAGCCTCTAGTTGACTAGCTAGTTGATCAAAGATGGTCAAGGTTTCCTCACCATAGGCAAGTGTTGTTACTTGATAACGGGATCACATCATTAGGAGAATCATGTGATGGACTAGACCCAAACTAATAAACGTAACATGTTGATCGTGTCATTTTGTTGCTACTGTTTTCTGCGTGTCAAGTATTTATTTCTATGACCATGAGATCATATAACTCACTGACACCGGATGAATTCTTTTTATGTATCAAACGTCGCAAGGTAACTGGGTGACTATGAAGATGCTCTACACGTATCTCCAAAGGTGTTCGTTGAGTTAGTATGGATCGAGACTGGGATTTGTCACTCCGTGTGACTTAGTGTAAGTCACGGGATCTCGGGGCCCACTCAGTAATGCAACATCACACACAAGCCTTGCAAGCAATGTGACTTAGTGTAAGTCACGGGATCTTGTATTATGAAACGAGTAAAGAGACTTGCCGGTAAACGAGATTGAAATAGGTATGCGGATACTGATGATCGAATCTCGGGCAAGTAACATACCGAAGGACAAAGGGAATGACATACGTGATTATATGAATCCTTGGCACTGAGGTTCAAACGATAAGATCTTCGTAGAATATGTAGGATCCTATATGGGCATCCAGGTCCCACTATTGGATATTGACTGAGGAGTCCCTCGGGTCATGTCTACATAGTTCTCGAACCCGCAGGGTCTGCACACTTAAGGTTCGGCGTTGTTTTATGCGTATTTGAGTTATATGGTTGGTTACCGAATGTTGTTCGGAGTCCCGGATGAGATCACGGACGTCACGAGGGTTTCCGGAACGGTCTGGAGACGAAGATTGATATATAGGATGACCTCATTTGATTACCGGAAGGTTTTCGGAATTACCGGGAATGTACCGGGAATGACGAATGGGTTCGGGATGTTCACCGGGGGGCCAACCCACCCGGGGAAGCCCATATGGCTTAGGGGTGCTGGACCAGCCCTTAGTGGGCTGGTAGGAAAGCCCAAGAAGGCCCCTCGCAGGAATAAAAGAAATCAAAGAGAAAAAAAGGGGGAAGTGGGAAGGAAGGGAAGGACTCCACCTTCCAATCCTAGTTGGACTAGGATTGGAGGAGGAATCCTCCTCCCCCCCTTCGGCCGGCCCCCTTGGGGCTCCTTGAGCCTCAAGGCAAGGCCCCTCCCCTCCCACCTATATATATAGAGGTTTTAGGGCTGATTTGAGACAACTTTGCCACGGCAGCCCGACCACATACTTCCACGGTTTTTCCTCTAGACCGCGTTTCTGCGGAGCTCGGGCGGAGCCCTGCTGAGATAAGATCACCACCAACCTCCGGAGCGCCGTCATGCTGCCGGAGAACTCATCTACCTCTCCGTCTCTCTTGCTGGATCAAGAAGGCCAAGATCATCGTCGACCTGTACGTGTGCTGAACGCGAACGTGTCGTCCGTTCGGCACTAGATCGGAGCGGATCGTGGGACGGATCGCGAGACGGTTCGTGGGACGGTTCGCGGGGCGGATCGAGGGACGTGAGGATGTTCCACTACATCAACCGCGTTTTTTAACGCTTCTGTTGTGCGATCTACAAGGGTACGTAGATCGGAAATCCCCTCTCGTAGATGGACATCACCATGATAGGTCTTCGTGCACGTAAGAATTTTTTTTGTTTCCCATGCGACGTTCCCCAACAGTGGCATCATGAGCTAGGTTCATGCGTAGATGTCATCTCGAGTAGAACACAAAAGTTTTTGTGGGCGGTGATGTGCAATTTGCTGCCCTCCTTAGTCTTTTCTTGATTCCGCAGTATTGTTGGATCGAAGCGGCTCCGACCGACATTACTCGTACGCTTACGAGAGACTGGTTTGATCGCTACGATCAATCCCGGTTGCTCAAAGATGACTGGCGAGTGTCGGTTTCTCCAACTTTAGTTGAACCAGACTTGACCGAGGAGGTCCTTGCATGAGGTTCAATAGCAATTCATATATCTTCGTTGTGGTGTTTGCATAAGTAAGATGCGATCCTACTAGATACCCATGGCAACCACGTAAAACATGCAACTACAATTAGAGGACGTCTAACTTGTTTTTGTAGGGTATGCTTGTGATGTGATATGGCCAACAATGTGATGTGATATATTGGATGTATGAGATGATCATGTTGTAATAGTTAATATCGACTTGCACGTCGATGCTACGGCAACCGGCAGGAGCCATAGGGTTGTTTTTAAACTAACGTTTGTGCTTGCAGATGCGTTTACTATATTGCTCGGACGTAGCTTTAGTAGTAATAGCATGAGTAGCAAGACAACCCCGATGGCGACACGTTGATGGAGATCATGATGATGGAGATCATGGTGTGACGACGGTGACAAGAAGATCGTGTCGGTGCTTTGGTGATGGAGATCAAGAAGCACATGATGATGGCCATATCATGTCACTTATGAATTGCATGTGATGTTAATCCTTTATGCACCTTATCTTGCTTAGAACTACGGTAGCATTATGAGGTGATCTCTCACTAAAATTTCAAGATGAAATTGTGTTCTCCCCGACTGTGCACTGTTGCGACAGTTCGTTGTTTCGAGACACCACGTGATGATCGGGTGTGATAAACTCAACGTTCACATACAACGGGTGCAAAACAGTTGCACAGGCGGAACACTCGGGTTAAGCTTGACGAGCCTAGCATGTGCATACATGGCCTCGAAACACATGAGACCGAAAGGTCGAGCATGAATCGTATAGTTGATATGATTAGCATAGAGATGCTTACCACTAAAACTATTCTCGACTCACGTGATGATCGGACTTGAGATAATGGATTTGGATCATGTACCACTCAAATGACTAGAGAGATGTACTTTTTGAGTGGGAGTTCTTAAGTAATATGATTAATTGAACTAATTTTCATGAACATAGTCTAATGGTCTTTGCGAATTGCGATGTAGCTTGCGCTATAGCTCTACTGCTTTTATATGTTCCTAGAGAAAAATTTAGTTGAAAGTTGATAGTAGCAAACTTTGCGGACTGAGTTTGTAAAACTGAGGATTGTCCTCATTGCTGCGCATAAGGCTTATGTCCTTAATGCACCACTCAGTGTGCTGCACCTTGAGCGTCGTCTGTGGATGTTGTGAACAAGTGACATACACGTATCTGATGACTACGCGATAGTTCAGTGCAAAATACTTAATGGCTTAGAAGCAAGGCGCCGAAGACGTTTTTGAAACGTCACGGAACATAAGAGATGTTCTAAAGAGATGAAATTGTGATTTCATGCTTGCGCCCTTGTTAAGAGGTATGAGACCTCCGACAAGATTCTTTGTCCACGAAGTAAAGGAGAAGAACTCAATCGTTGAGCGTGTGCTCAGATTATCTGAGTACGACAATCGCTTGAATCAAGTGGGAGTTAATCTTCCAGATGAGATAGTGATGGTTCTCCAAAGTCACTGCCACCAAGCTGTGAGAGCTTCGTGATGAACTATAACATATCAAGGATAGATACAATGATCCTTGAGCGATTCGCGATGTTTGACACTGCGGAAGTAGAAATCAAGAAGGAGCATCAATAGTTGATGGTTAGTAAAACCACTAAGTTTCAAGAAAGGCAAGGGCTAAAAGGGATACTTCGTGAAACGGCAAAACAGTTGCTGTACTAATGAAGAGACCCAAGAATAAATCCAAACCCGAAACTAAGTGCTTCTGTTATGAGGGGAACGGTCACGGAGGCGGAGCTACCCTAGATACTTGGTAGATAAGAAGGCTGGCAAAGTCGACAGAAGTATATTTGATATACATGATATTGATGTGTACTTTACCAGTACTCCTAGTAGCACGAGGGTATTGGATACCGGTTTGGTTGCTAAGTGATTAGTTACACGAAATGAAAGCTACGGAATAAACGGAGACTAGCTAAAGGTGAGGTGACGATACGTGTTGGAAGTGTTTCCAAGGTTGATATGATCAAATGTCGCACGCTCCCTCTATCATCGGGATTGGTGGTAAAACCCAAATAATTGTTATTTGGTGTTTGCTTTGAGCATGAACATGATTGGATCGTGTTTTTTGCAATACGATTATTCATTTAAAGAGAATAATAGTTATTCTATTTGCTTGAATAATTATCCTCAATGGTTTATTGAATCTCGATAGTAGTGTTACACATGTTCATAATATTAGTGCCAAAAGATACAAAGTAATAATGATAGTACCACTTAGTTGTGGCACTGCCACTTGAGTCATGTTGGTATAAAATGCATGAAGAAGCTCCATGTTGATGGATCTTTGTACTCATTCATTTTTGAAACGTTTGAGACATGCAAACCATACCTGTTGGTATGAAACGCATGAAGAAACTCCATGCGGATGGATCGTTTGGACTCACTTGATTTTGAATCACTTGAGACATGCAGATCATGCCACATGAAACAAGAGAGTAACTTGTTGGGAGTAATACATTTTGATGTGTGCAGTCCAATGAGTGCTGAGGCACGCAGTGGATATCGTTATGTTCTTACTTCACTGACGATTTGAGTAGATACATGAGTATTTACTTGATGAGTCACAAGTCTGAAATATTGAAAAGTTCAAAGCTATTTCAGAGTGAAGATCGTCATGACAAGAGGATAAACTGTCTACAGTATGATCATAGAGATGAATATCTGAGTTACGAGTTTTGGTACGCAGTTAAGACAATGTGGAAGTTGTTTCACAATTCATGCCACCTGGAACACCATAGTGTGATGATGTGTGTGAACGTCATAGCCACGCCCTATTTGATATGGTGCATACTATGATGTCTCTTATCGAATTACCACTATCGTTTATGGGTTATGCATTAGAGACAACCGCATTCACTCTAAATAGGGCACCACGTATTTCCGTTGAGATGACACAGTATAGAGTGAGGTTTAGAGAAATCTAAACTATCATTTCTTGAAAATTTGGGGCTGCGATGCTTATGTGAAAAAGTTTCAGTCTCATAAGCTCAAACCCAAAGCGGATAAAAGCATCTTCATAGGATATCCAAAACAGTTGGATACATCTCCTATCTCAGATCCGGAAAGAAAGTGTTTGTTTCTAGAGACGGATCCTTTCTCGAGCAAAGGTTTCTCTCGAAAGAATTGAGTGGGAGAGTGGTGGAACTTGATGAGGTTATTGAACGGTCACTTCAACCGGTGTGTAGCAGGGCACATGAAGTTGTTCCTGTGGCGCCTACACCAATTAAAGTGGAAGCCGATGATAGTGATCATTGAGCATCAGATCAAGTTATTACAGACCTCGTAGGTCAACAAGGTCGCGTACTACTACAGAGTGGTACGGTAACCCTATCTTGGAGATCATGTTGTTGGACAACAATGAACCTACGAGTTATGGAGAAGCAATGGTGGGCCCGGATTCCGACAAATGGCTGGAGGCCATGAAATCCGAGAGATAATCCATGTGTGAGAACAAAGTATAGACTTTGGAAGAACTGCTTGATGGTCGTAGTACTATTGAGTAAAGATGGATCTTTATAAGGAAGGCAGACGATGATGGTGAAACGTCACCATTAAGAAAAGCTCGACTTGTCGCAAAGATGTTTCCAACAATGTTCAAATGAGTTGACTATGATGAGACTTTCTCACTCATAGCGATGCTAAAAGTCTGTTGGAATTATGTTAGCAGTTGTTGCATTATTTATGAAATATTGCACATAGGATGTCAAAACATTGTTTCCTCGATGGTTTCCTTGAGGAAAGGTTGTATGTGATACAAACCAGAAGGTCTTGTCGATCCTAAGGGTGCTAACAAGTATGCAAGCTCTAGCGATCCTTCAATGGACTGGTGCGAGCATCTCCGAGTTGGAATATACACTTTGATGAGATGATCAATGATTTTGGGTTTGCACAAGGTTTATGAGAAACTTGTATTTCCAAAGAAGTGAGTGGGAGCACTATAGAATTTCTGATAAGTATATGTGGTTGACATATTGTTGATCAGAAGTAATGTAGAATTTCTGTGAAGCATAAAAGGTTGTTTGAAAGGAGTTTTTCAAAGGAATACCTGGATTGAGATACTTGAACGTTGAGCATCAAGATCTATGGAGATAGATCAAAACGCTTAATATAAGTTTCAACAAGATGCATGCCATGACAAGTTTTTGAAGGAGTTCAAAATAGATCAGCAAAGAAGGAGTTCTTGGTTGCGTTGTGAGGTGTGAATTTGAGTAAGACTCAAAATCCGACCACGACAGAATAAAGAGAATAGACGAAGGTCGTCTTCTATGCCTTAGCCGTAGACTCTAAAGTATGCCATGCTGAGTACCGCAGCTGATGTGTGCCTTGCAGCAAGTTTGTAAAGAGGTACAGAGAGTGATCCATGATTGAATCACTAGCAGCGGTCAAAATTTATCCTTGGTAACTGATGGACTAAGGAATTTTTCTCGATTATGGAGGTCGTTAAAGAGTTCGTCGTAAAGGCTTACGTTGATGCAAGCTTTGACACTAATCCGAATAACTATGAGTAGTGAAACGAATTCGTATAGTAGAGTAGATATTTGGAGTATTTCCGAATAGCACGTAGTAGCAGCATCTATAAGATGACATAAAGATTTGTAAAGAACACACGGATCTGAAAGTTTCAGAACCGTTGACTAAAACCTCTCTCACGAGCAAGACGTGATAAGACCCGAGAACTATATGGGTGTTAGATTCGTTAGAATCACATGGTGATGTGAACTAGATTATTGACTCTAGTGCAAGTGGGAGACTGTTGGAAATATGCCCTAGAGGCAATAATAAATTAGTTATTATTATATTTCTTTGTTAATGATAATCGTTTATTATCCATGCTATAATTGTATTGATTGGAAACACAATACTTGTGTGGATACATAGACAAAACACTGTCCCTAGTAAGCCTCTAGTTGACTAGCTCGTTGATCAAAGATGGTCAAGGTTTCCTGACCATAGGAAAGTGTTGTTACTTGATAACGGGATCACATCATTAGGAGAATCATGTGATGGATTAGACCCAAACTAATAAACCTAGCATGTTGATCGTGTCATTTTGTTGCTACTATTTTCTGCGTGTCAAGTATTTATTCCTATGACCATGAGATCATATAACTCGCTGACATCGGAGGAATGCTTTGTGTGTATCAAATGTCACAACGTAACTGGGTGACTATGAAGATGCTCTACAGGTATCTCCGAAGGTGTTCGTTGAGTTAGTATGGATCGAGACTGGGATTTGTCACTCCGTGTGACGAAGAGGTATCTCGGGGCCCACTCGGTAATACAACATCACACACAAGCCTTGCAAGCAATGTGACTTAGTGTAAGTCACGGTATCTTGTATTACGGAACGAGTAAAGAGACTTGCCGGTAAACGAGATTGAAATAGGTATGCGGATACTGACGATCGAATCTCGAGCAAGTAACATACCGAAGGACAAAGGGAATGACATACGGGATTATATGAATCCTTGGCACTGAGGTTCAAACGATAAGATCTTCGTAGAATATGTAGGATCCAATATGGGCATCCAGGTCCCGCTATTGGATATTGACCGAGGAGTCCCTCGGGTCATGTCTACATAGTTCTCGAACCCGCAGGGTCTGCACACTTAAGGTTTGGCGTTGTTTTATGCGTATTTGAGTTATATGGTTGGTTACCGAATGTTGTTTGGAGTCCCGGATGAGATCACGGATGTCACGAGGGTTTCCAAAATGGTCCGGATACGAAGATTGATATATAGGATGACCTCATTTGATTACCGGAAGGTTTTCGGAATTACCGAGAATGTACCGGGAAAGACGAATGGGTTCCGGATGTTCACCGGGGGGGGGGGGGGGGGGGCAACCCTCCCGAGGAAGCCCATAGGCCTTAGGGGTGCCGCACCAGCCCTTAGTGGGCTGGTAGGCAAGCCCAAGAAGGCCCCTATGCAGGAATAAAAGAAATCAAAGAGAAAAAAAAGGGGAAGTGGGAAGGAAGGGAAGGACTCCACCTTCCAATCCTAGTTGGACTAGGATTGGAGGAGGAATCCTGCTCCCCCCCTTCGGCCGACCCCCTTGGGGATCCTTGAGCCTCAAGGTAAGGCCCCTCCCCTCCCACCTATATATACGGAGGTTTTAGGGCTGATTTGAGATAACTTTGTCACGGCAGCCCGACCACATACCTCCACGGTTTTTCCTCTAGATCGCGTTTCTGCGGAGCTCGGGCGGAGCCCTGCTGAGATAATATCACCACCAACCTCCGGAGCACCGTCACGCTGCCGGAGAACTCATCTACCTCTCCGTCTCTCTTGCTGGACCAAGAAGGCCGAGATCATCGTCGAGCTGTACGTGTGCTGAACGCGGAGGTGCCGTCCGTTCGGCACTAGATCGGAGCCGATCGTGGGACGGATCACGGGACGGTTCATGGGACGGTTTGTGGGCGGATCGAGGGACGTGAGGACGTCACTACATCAACCGCGTTTCTTAACGCTTCGGTTGTGCGATCTACAAGGGTACGTAGATCGGAAATCCCCTCTCGTAGATGGACATCACCATGATAGGTCTTCGTGCGCGTAGGAAATTTTTTGTTTCCCATGCGACGTTCCCCAACACTTTCCCATGTGGATTTAATATGATCATTTTGGATGAAAAGGTCATGCTAGCAGGGTCACAGTCTGAACCGAGTCGTCATAATTTATAAAGCTCGCTCCAAAACCGAGCTTGGTGTAAAGTGTTGCGGTCTTGTGCTCCATTTAATAAATATGAGATGGAGGCAACCCTTTGATACAAAAAAACTTGCAACCTTCATATTTGCACGCTGCAGAGGTCCACTATGAATGTCACTCCAAACCCAATCTCCAACTTGGGACGGAAGTTTCAACTTGTTCCTCGCGTCATGACCCGGTCTTGAAGCCGTGCAACCTTTTAGGGGGTGTTTGTTTACAGGGATTTTTTGGTGTACGGACTAAAATAAGTCCCTTTTAGTCACATCTAAATCAAACAGGAGGGACTTTTAGGGGCAAAAAGTGGGCATTTCAGACTAAAGAAAGAAGTCCCTAAGGGAAAGTCTTTTTTGGGATTTTTTCCAACAATGCCCCTGCTTTTAGCATGTCATTTAAAAACCTCTAGTTCATTAGTAGGGGTAACATGGTCTTTTAGCATGTCATTTAATAACCTCTAGTCCATGTTTAGTCCCTGGAACCAAACAGGTAGGACTATGGACTTTTTAGTTGGTACTAAAAAAGTCCTAGGACTTTTTAAACAAATAGGGCCTCAGACACCACCGGAGAGTGATCACACTCCCATTAATGTCACATCCGCTCCGTGGGATTCCGTGACGGCCCCTCGGATGGCCACGACTCGGCATCATCTCATGGCTCCCTTGTGAGCAGCCTGGAAGGTTTAATGGGAGCAACAAGGATGCATGTGAGCGCGACCGTGCTTGTCATGAGAAGTGTGCCCCTTTGATGGTTGCCTAACGCGCGCACGTGCAAGCTCGTCAAGTGACCTCTTAATGGAGACAACAACAACCTATAAAAGGCCACCACAACCTCCCCTCTCCGGTGATTCTTTCCACCTATTCCTTTGCAAAATATTTTAAAAAATTCCAGCAGACCCCCTCAACCATTTCTCGGGCAGCTAGACGCCGCATTAGACTACCCACAATGGGAGTAACTAGGTAGTAACATAGATGCCACCTAAGTAAGAAATATAATGTGAAAACTAATTAATGAGAAGAGAGAGAAATTGAGTAACTTAGAATGTTACTCATAGTAGGAGTAACATAGCGGATACCGAGGCAAGATGAGTCTATAGGCTCATAAATGAAAGGTCAATGTTACAACCTTTATGTTACTATCCACTATGAAAGTAGTAACTTAGACTAGTAACACATGTATGTTACTACTCTATGTTACTCCCCATTGTGAGTAGTCTTAGGATTTGGGACCACACACCCGACCCCGCCCTCACCACCGACGTAGACGCATGGCCGACTTGGGGCGAGCGTACCGAGGCCATCTTCTGGGTCACTCTGGCACCCCCCCCCGTGGCACAGACGGGTTGCATGGATGTGTCGACCTAGGATAACTTCCCGACACGTGTTAGTATCATGGTACATAGCTCCAGACATAGATTTATTACTAATGCAGGATATATAACCCGATTACAAGGGGATCTACCCCATATAACTCCATAGCAGAGTTATTCCACAACACAAGAATTAAATCACAATGGAAGACTAGGTTGACGGCTGGGCTGGGATCAACAACTTACATGACTAGTTGAGGCAACAATCTGGCTTAGCCAACTCCTCCAGAATCTCGCCACGTGGAAGGCCAGGTAAGTACTTTGAATGTACTCGCCAGACAACAAATTACATTTCAATCAAGTAACATATAACAAAACGAGAGCAAAGATTAAGCAGTTATTAACTACAACATCATTATTTGCACAACAACACAAATAAGCTTACGACATAGCAATAAATACAGTTTCGTGGTGGGTGGAATGATAGAGTGGTTCCATCCATCACATCACTATTAAGAAAATGTCCTTGCAAGTTAGTCATAGAGGAAAAGCAAAATGAAGGCGGGAGAGTGAAGTGCGATCCTAAGTAAATTGTGTAAAATAAGTAAAAACAACACATAATAAATAATGTTATGAAACTAATAAAAGCACTAAGGCTTTCTTAGGGAGTTATACGTCTCCAATGTGTCTATAATTTTTGATTGTTCCATGCTATAACATTATCACTCTAGGATGCTTTTTGGGTGTTTATATACCAATTATTATTATTTCTAAGCACTAACCTATTGACCGAGTGCCCAGTGGAGTTGATGTTTTCTGCATGTTTTTGGCTTTTCAGGTTTACGGTACCAATCGAAGTCCAATTGCCTCGAAACTTTTTTATGACTTTTCTGGACCAAAAGAAGACGTGGAAGCATCGGGAGGAGACCAAACACTACATTAGGGAGGGAGCACACAAAAGGGTGCGTCCAGGTGGGTGGTCGCGCCCTGATGTGTGCTTCCCCCCTCTGCGTCTCCTCGCATACCTCTTTGTCCTATAAATTCTCAATTACCCGCAAGTTTCTGTTCCGCCATGAGGCCATTGGGATCCCTTTTCCGGTGCCCTGCGAGAGAGGGGATCAATCACGCATGACCTCTACATCAACCTTGCTGCTCCCATGGTGATGTGTGAGTAGTTTACCACAATTCCATGGGTCCATAGCTAGTACCTAGATCTCTCTCTCTCTCTCTCGATCTTCAATACAATGATCATTGCATCTCCGCTTTGATCTATCCGATGTAATCCTATTGTGCGGGGCATTTGTTGGGATCCAATGAATTGTGTGTTTATGTTAAGATTATTCATGATAAATATATAAGTCTTCTTTGAATTCTAATTATCATTCTTATTTGCATGATTATCGTAGCTTTGTAAATCTCTCCAAACTATTGAAATAGTTGGCCAACTAGATCGATATTTCGTCAGTGAGAGGGGTGCGTTGTAGTGGATTCAGTTTGACGGATTTTTGTATCCCACTAACAGAAGGGGAAAGGATACGTCTTTGTGTTGTTGCCACTAAGGATAAAATGACGGGGTAAATTCATATTGATTGAGTTCTCTTTTTCTACATCATGTCATCATTCTCCAAGCATTAGTCTGTTTCTCATGAACTTAATACATAGAGAGGCAAGAATTGAAACACTCTTAAAGTGGAGTAATAGTAGTAGGTGCAGGCAGCAGCCGACCTATTTGCATATGGACATGATGCCTATATACACATGGTCATTGTCGTGAATATCACAGATAACGACCGGTGCTTGTAGTAGTTTGAACAAATTGCTTGTCTTACATTGTCTACAACATGTCTTCTTGCGCCTAGCATTACTTCGTTTGTTATGAACTTAATACCATAGATGCATGCTGGATAGCGGTTGATTAGTGGAGTAATAGGAGTAGATGCAAAATAATTTTAGTTTAGTTTTTTATGGACGTGATGCATATATGCATGATCATTGCCATGAATAACATCATAACTATGCGATTTTCTATCAATTGTCCAACAATAATTTGTCTACCCACCGTATGCCTTGCTTTCGAGAGAGAAGCCTCTACTGAAAACAATGCTCCTCGGTCTACTTATTCGATTTGCTAAAAACCTAAATGTCTTACTGCCTTCTATTACTTTTTGTTTTACTTTTACTTATATATATATATATTTATCTCTATCAGAATTAATCCTTCCAAGTAGCGATTCCAAGCGGACCCTCTTGCCCGTGTTAGGTGCAAGCGTTTGGTTTTGTGTGTGCAGGCGCTAACGACGGGAGTTTGCCTTGATTTCCTATTGGTTCGATAAACCTTGGTTCTCAAGTGAGGGAAATACTTGCCACTTCTGTATTGCTTCGCCCTTCCTCTTTGGGGAACAGCCAACGCGACTCACAAGTAGGAGGAAAAAATTGTGGTGCCGTTGTCGGGGAGACATCATTCAATTCTCATCTGGTTCCTTCACATAAATTACCAATTACTTGTTCTACTCCTACGTGTATTTTTATACTTACATTTTGTTGCTTGTTATATAAAAATAAAAACACAAAAAACATTTCTATTTGCTTGTTTTGCTTGAAGTTGCTACCATGTCTGCTTTTGTGATTGCTAAGGAGGAAAGTGAGGGCACTAAGCCCAACGACAATGAACCCCCACTAATTTGGATACTAATATTTTGTAACATGAAGTGGGAATATTATTGGAAAAAGTGTTATTCAAGGTTTTTTCCCACTTGGACGGGAGCTTTGGTGAAAAATGATGAGCCTATCCTTAAAATAACTAATAGTTATGCGCAAACTATTTTGGCTGTCATTATTAAACTTGAAAGGCAATTTATGCATACACATCCAACTTTGCAAAGGTTATTCTATGAGTTCTGTGTTATAAATAATCCTACAGGTATTTTTTTGCTACATTTGCCCATGAATGAATATGATTATATAGTTCGGGAAGCTAGGGATTTTTTTTATCATTATGAGGGGTATTATGAATGCCCAATGATAGATGATATTCTTAACGATAGGGACTTTATGAGGAGATATATGTCTGGGAATGATCATGCTTTTGAGGAAAATGCTAAGAAAGAAGTACCAAACGTACACCTAATCCAGCACCTATTTAATAGTACCAATCACCAATATTCATGGACTGTTAAAGGTAAGAAATATGGGTTTGATGGAGAATGTTGTGATAAGGTTAGAGTTCTTATAGAATATGAATTTACTATCCCTTATGAAAAGCCACTTGAGAGCAATACCTTCCAAAATTGAACTTAGAAGATATAAAAGTTAGAAAAGATAGCTCTTTGCATTACTTACGGTCTCCTAAAAGGAAATCTATGTTAAAAGAAGGAATTAATAACTATGCCCATGGTGATAGTATGTACAAGGAGGTAATGGATATGAAGAGGAAAGACAACACTTGATACTATGCATTATGCCTAGCTAAGGGCATAAACAATAGCGACTGTTGGGAGGCAACCCAATAGTTATCTTAATTTTTTTGCTCTTACCTTCTTTTTTGGTGTGATAACATAATTACTGTTACTATAGTAATTGAGTTTTTTTGTTTTAGTTAGTGTTTGTGCCAAGTAAAGCCTTTGGGATGATTTGGATGATAGTAGAATTGATCATGTGCAAAAACACAAATTGTTTTGTTCAATATATAATTTCTCTTATTTTAATGGAACGTCTTTTTGATCTGATTTTTTTACATAGTATTGTTATGCAAATTTCCCAGATTTTACTATTTTTCAGAATTTTTGGAGTTATAGAAGTATGATTTTCGTAAATATCATTACACACTGTTCTGTTTTAGACACATTGTATTTTTTTCTTGCATAGTTTACTTGTTTTGATAATGTTATGGATTCTATCCGGGGTATAATTCATGGAGAAGTTAGAATACACTACCTATTATGCAATAACAAAATATTAATCAATTTATAACAATACCTAATGTTATGATATGTTCATTGTACTAATGGATTTGCGAGGATTCTGTTGAGTTTTGTGTGCTGAAGTTTTCAAGTTTAGGGTGAGACACCATTGGATGAAGGAATAAGGAGTGACAAGACCCTAAGCTTGGTGATTCCGAGTGCACCCCAAGGTAATATTCAAGAAATACACAAATGTCTAAGCTTGGGGATGCCCGAGATGGCATCCCCTTTTTGTCTATCGGTATGTCACTTGGAGCTATATTTTTATTCATCATATGATATGAGTTTTTCTTGGAGAGTCATGTATTATAGTTTGATTTTCTTTTAGTTTTCCACAATCATTGTTTTCTAGACGCACAACTATTGAGACACACACATTTTCATCATTATAGTTTGCTTATATATTTTGATCTAGGCAGTTGCTCTAGTGCTTCACTCATATATTCTTAGAGCATGATGATTGTTATATTTTAAAGAAATAATTGCAATCTCATGCTTCACTTAAGTCCCTTTGAGAGTCTAGGGAATAGGAATAGCAATTTGAACATGTTGTAAGACTAGGCCAAAAATAGTAGGTATTCAAGGAGGATATAAGAAAACCTTCATGTACCTCACCAAATAAGAAATGCATTTAATTATATTAACGTAGTAATATGAAGGGTATAGGTACGTGATCATTGGTTAGTAGAAATATCAGTATTAAAGCTTGCTGTTTTATTCTCATGTAAATATTGGTCATGGCAAGGTGATGGGGTGTGAGCATTTTTATGTCTAAAATAAAATCCTATCATGATGTTTGAATCACAGGCCCACGATGGCTAAATCCTACCAACCTATTCCCTAGGGGATGTAGTAGTAGTTTGCTTCAAGAGAGCTAAAATAAGGCTTTACAATAAGTATATGAGTTCTTTATGACTAATGTAAGTCCATGGATATACGCACTCTCACCTTTCCGCACTTTGCTAGCCACTTCGGTGCCATGCATTGACCTTTCTCACCTCGAGAATTGGTGCAAACTTTGCTGGTAAATCTAAACCCCCTAATATGATACGCTCTATCACACATAAGCCTCCTCATATCTACCTCAAAACAAGCACCATACCTACATATTATGGCATTTCCATAGCCATTCCGAGATATATTATCATGCAACTTACATCGTTCCCTCGTATGACTTGTGTGTTTACCATCATATTGCTTTACATGATCATATAGCGCTGAAATAGTATTTTTGGCAAAGCCACCGTTCATCATTGTTTACATATTATGCTAGATCATTGCACATCCTAGTACACTACCAGAGGCATTCATATAAAGTCATTTTGTATAGTTGTATCATTATATCGAGTTGTAAGGAAATAAAAGTGCGATGACCATCATTATGAGAGCATTGTACCAGTGATGAAAGGATGATGGAGACTCTGTTTCCCCCACAATTTGGGATGAGACTACGGACGAAAAATGAAAACATGGGTTAGGACAAATGAGACCACAAAGGAAAAAAGGATATAGAAAAAGAAAGTAAAAAGGGAGAAAATGATAGAAAAAGTGAGAAGGGACGATCCAACTATCCTTTTTCCACACTTGTGCTTCAAAGTAGCATCATGTTCTTCATATAGGGAGTCTCCAGAGTTGTCATTTTCATATACTAGTGGAATTTTTTCATTACAGAACTTGGATTGTATATTCTGATGACGGGCTTCCTCAAATGCACGAGGTCTTCTTTAGCAAGAAATTTGGATGCACACCCACTTAGTTTCATTTGAGCTTCAATAGACTTGTAGCTCTAGTACATCTGTTGCCTGACAATCTCTACTCCTTGCATTGATATCGATTGATGGGCATCTCCATAGCACATTAGTCCACCTAGTTGCTGCGAGACTTTCCGCCACCTTTGACTCCTTTGATATTTACCACCATACTTTGTGCCACCTATATGATACATTCATGGCTCACACTCATGTATTGAGTGAATTTGAAAATGCAAAGGGTGTTAGAGGTACGATCCAATTGCCTGGTTTGACAGTGAGGTCCTCATGATTTCTACTTATGCGATGAAGGTGAAGTCATGCCATGCTAATATGTTAAAATAAGTTGGGATAATATTCTTTAATGGTCTTATATTTTGAAAAAGTAATGAGTATGTTTCTCATATTCATGGATACTATTATGTTGATATAAATTGCTTCATCATTTCTCAACACTTATACGTGAAAGATATTACGTGTTAGCTAGTATGCCACACCATTTTTTCATGTTTTTATCATTTACCTACTCGTGGAGGAGCAGTAATTAAGCGTGCGATGCTGGTACGTCTCCAACGTATCTATAACTTTTGATTGTTTCATGCTACTATTTTATTAATCTTGTATCCTTTATATGGAACAATATGCTATTTTATATCATTTGTGGGAAATAACCAATTAACCAAGTGCCCAATGTTAGTTCCAGTTTTTTTGCGTGTTTTTGAATTTCGCAAAAATCAATACCAAACGGAGTACAAACACGGTGAAACGTTTTGAAGATTTTTTCTGGACCAAAATAGACCGAGGGAACCTCAGAAGAAGACCTGAGGAGCCATGAGGTGGGGATGAGCTTGGGGGCATGCCTAGGGGGTAGCGTGCACCTCGTGAGCTCATGGGCACGTCGTGGCATCTCCTGACCTAATTCCGCGTCCATAAATTATCAAATATTCCACAAATATTAGAGAGCCACCCGAAGCACTTTTTCCACCGACGCAACTTTTTGTTCCACCATGATCTCATGTGGAGACCTTTTCTGGTATCCCGTAGGACGAAGAATTGATCACTAAGGCCTTCTATGTAAACTTGTTGCCTCCATGATGATGTGTGGTTAGTTCACTGTAGACCTACGAGGCCATAACTAGTAGCTAGATGGCCTTTTCTCTCTCTTTGATCTTCAATACCATATTCTCCGCAATTCTCGTGGTGATCTATTCGATGTAATCCTATTTTGCGGCGTGTTTGTTGGGATCCGATGAATTGTGGGTTTATGATCAGATTATTCATTGAAAGTAATTGAGTCTTCTCTGAATTCTATTATGCATGATTGTTATAGCTTTGTATTTCTCTTCGATCTATCCATTTGGTTTGGACAACTATATTGATTTATCTTTAGTGGAAGTGGTGTGTTCTAGTATGTTCAATCTTGTGGTGCTCTATATCCCAGTGATATAAGGGGAGAAGACACATATTTGTATTGCTGCTTTTAAGGATAAAACGACGGGGTCCAACCATATTGCTTGTCTTACTTTGTCTACATCATGTCACCTTGCTCAAAGCTTTACTTCATTGGTTATGAACTTAATACCATAGATGCATGTTGGATAGCGGTCGATTGGTGGACTAGTAGTATTAGATGCAGAATCATTTAACTCTACTTGTTTATGGACATGATGCATATATGCATGATCAATGCCATGAATAACACCATAACTATGCACTTTTCTATCATTTTCCCAACAATAATTTATCTACCCACCGCATGCCTTGCTTTAGATGGAGAAGCCTCTAGTGAAAACTATGACCCCGGGGTCTACTTAATCATTTTTTCTAAAAAACTATATACATTGGTGCCTTTTATTACTTCTACTCTTATATATATATATATATATATATATATATATATATATATATATATATATCTACCATAATTAATCCTTGCAAGTAACGAGTCGAAGGGGATTAACCACCCTGTTGCCCGTGTTGGGTGCAAGCATTTGGTTTTGTGTGTGTACATGTTGACGACGGGAGTTTCCTTGATTCACTTATTGGTTCAATAAACCTTGATTCTCAACTAAGGGAAATACTTGTCGCTACCATATTTCTTCACCCTTCCTCTTCGCAGAAAAACCCAATGTAGGTCACAAGTAGTAAACTGGATCATCACGAAGAGATCATGCTTGAAGCTTGCCATCCATTATGGTGATAATGGACATGTGAAGATGTGTCATAGAGATACTCACCCATAGTAGAGTATGGGGACCAATAAACTTGTCTTCATCGAGTCATCACTATTAAGAAAGGTGCTCCAACTTTAGGAGGACAAGATCACCATGATCTAGCTCAAGCGTATTATGCAAAATACAAAGGTTTGTCCTTAATATGTTTTCTATTTTACCAGTATCATGGTGTTAGTTGGGATACCAGGTTATAGTAGCGATTGTCATACTATAAAGGGGGGGATCTCGAGTGAGTAGCTTGTTCGTATTGTTCGTAGAGAGCTCAAACCATTGCATTCAAGCCACCATCATCTTTCTTAGTTATTCTTTGACTTTTCTCTATTTGAGATTTTAGAGTTTGGATTCATCTTTATGACAAGCTCAGGTTCATCGAAAATGGATTTCATATGCATCATATTTCGCATTTTCAGTGTTGGAGATGTTGTCAATTCATGTTTGGGAAGGTTATATTCCTTATCCTACCTAGCATTTTTGGTCTTGGAGATGTTGTCATTGTTGGATAGTATTTTTCGTCATCTATCCAACAAGTTTGAGTTTTCTCATTTCTGAGCCCGTATGAAAAAGTTATGGCATTTTTAGTCTCCACACAACTTGCTTGTGCTCACGCGGTAGTACCGTTCGGTACCAAGGTAGTACCACTTAGGTGATATTTCCACACTAGACTACCACTGCTACTACCAACTGGGAAATCCTTTGTGTGCTAGTTTATGTTGCCTGTTTTCTTTAAGAGGTTGTAGATCTGTACTATCGCTTATGCAGTACTTCCACAGACGAGTGTCGCTCCTACTTCTGCTTGGATTCTAGCTTATGTATGTCTCTATTTTTAAGCGGTAAAAAAGCAGTTGTAGAGCGGTAGTATCGCTCAAAGCAGTAGTACCGCTTTACCACAGGTTGGGGCATAATAGTTGGATTTGTTTCCCACCTTTAAAAGGGGGTCTTCCTCCCCAATGGTTATGATCCTTTGATCTCGTGTTTTCCCCCATTCTTCCTCGTCTTTGAGTTTGCTAACTCTCAATACCTCCAATGATTCTTGCTCCTTTTCTGGGAAAAGAGAGAGGAGACGTAGATCCACATTTCCATCAATCACTTTATCCTCTATGTGAGGGGAACGCCTTGGATCTCGATCTTGGAGTTCTTTGTGTTGTCCTTGTTGTTCTTCTCATATATCTCCATAGCTTTTTTTGTTGTGGTGGTATTTTGGAGTGAGGGACTTGAGCACTTCAAGTGTTCTTTCCATTGCATTTGTTGCATTAGTTTGAATTCTCCATGGTGATATGTGGAAGTGAAAAGTTGAGAAGCTTGCTACTCTTGGGTGTTTGGGCACCCTACAACGTGTGCCTCTTGGGTACTTGGGTGCCGTGGACGGTTGGTGATACCACTAAGCTCAATCATTATGGTGTAAAGCCCCGGGAAAGCGTTAGGGTCTCCAATTAAGTTGTGGAGATTGCCCCAAGCAATTTTTACTAGTTTTGATGGACGCCCAAAGGGTTGCCAATTGTATGGGTTCGGTGACCACCCCTAATGGTAGCCATTTGTAGGGGTTCGGTGACCGCCCTCAATGGTACCTTAGCCGAATCATGACATATTGCATTGTGCGAGGGCTTGAGGAGATCACGGTGGGCCTCGTGTCATCTTGAGGAGCATTGTGCCTCCACAACACTCCAAACATAGATTAGCATATGCAAGGGTATGAACTTTGGGATATACCGCTGTCTCTACGTGCCTCGATTATCTCTTACATGAGCCCTTTCCTTATGCACTTTACTTTCTGATAGCCATAGTGTTTTGTCTTATATATCTTGCTCTCAGTTAGTTGTTTATATTACTTAGCATAAGTTGTTTGTGCACATACGCGAGCCTAGTTGTTTTAGGTTTTGTGTTTGTCAAATTAAATGCTAGTTTCATTCCACATTTGTTCAAGCCTACACCATAATTATTTTAAAGCACCTATTCACCCCTCTAAGGTATATCCATGTCCTTTTAGCCGCGACTCCCCCTAGAATAGAAAATAAGAGAAAATCCGTCAAGGATTTTGAGGCAAGGGGAAGATATATAGTGAAGGAGGTACGGAAGGCGTTGCCTATAGGCTCCACTTTCCCCCTCTCACGGCTAGGCCTTCGGCTGCCAGGCAGGGTCATGTGGGCACAATGTGTGGCGTCCTAGCATGCCCATGTGGCTCCATGGATCATTCCTCACACTACTGCAGGGTGGTGCTAAGATGACACTTGCATCAGAGACCCTTTGACAAAACTGTGTGCGATGCATGAATCACAAAAGGTATATTTCAAGGTCTATTGCCAACAATACGAACTATGTGTGATGTGTCATGGGAATGAACCTCACAGTAGAGGTGTGGGGTACGAAAGGAGAGGACAGACTCCTAGCTACGGCAAGCTTGTACACAAGATGTATGAGTTAGGCCCCTCTCGTGGAGGTAACAGCCCTACGTCTCAGTGCTCGGGAGCTCTTGAAGTGTGGAATGCGTGTTACAAGGGGTGCAAGCCCTTGTGCCAGAGGGGAAGGGTGGCTTATATAGACTGCGATGCCCCAAATCAATATACGGCAACTAAGGGTTCGATCAATGGAGTTTAAAAGCGTATGTTAGTGATAACGTACGTAATTAATGTTACTTATGACGAGCAGCCGAACGCTTGCTTTATGACCACCCTGGAGTGGCTTTTTCTCTTCTACATTGATTGTCTTCTAGTCCTTCCGAGTGGAAGTTGATTGTCGAGTGAAGGGGGAAATCCTTCGAGTGATTGCTTACCGAGTGATTTAGACGCGATGGATATCTAGTCAGAGCCCTCCTTGTAGTCTTCAAGTCTTTAATGAGGTGCCCTTAGGTAGGACATGTAGGTCAGGCCTACGCCCCTACCCTAGGTACTTATCCCCATCATTAGCCCCCGAATGTACCGGGGTTCGAGTGATGAAGGGGCCGATGCAAATTTTATCGAGGCATATAGATCTTGAACGTGCTTCGAGGCTTAGTAGAATTGTGCATTGTTTGAAGTCTTCGTCATTCACCCTGATTGAT
The DNA here is from genome assembly GCF_904849725.1 of Hordeum vulgare subsp. vulgare. Lineage (NCBI taxonomy): Eukaryota > Viridiplantae > Streptophyta > Magnoliopsida > Poales > Poaceae > Hordeum > Hordeum vulgare. The sequence goes on from NC_058519.1 coordinate 489,801,789, forward strand.
TCATGTTGTGAAGTACGTCCGAGTGAATTTGAGCATTGAAGTTGATCCGAGTGACTAACGGGATCTTGACATGTGATGGATCACTTCGCCAGGTCTGGATTTCATGGGATTCGAAATTTTGGTTAGCGCGTGTCACGCGGTGATGACGCAAAAACCAAGGCAAGTGGGATAAGGACGCCTCGATTATCGCGCCGCCCTTATTGCCACGTATCGCTCCTCATCTGTTATCTGGATAGACAAAGATCTGGCGGGCCCATCAGTCAGCGACTCACTCGGGCGGTTATAAATCCGGTCAACGCTAGGGTTGGAGCAGTGCCTTTTCTTGATTCTCCTCTGTTTCCTCTCCATCTCCGCCCCGCAGGTGCTGCTTTGATCTGCTTCCGCCGCTGCTGAGATGAAAAAAAGGCAAGATGAGCAAGCTTGAGCGCGTCAAGAAGGGAAGAAAGTCGAATAAGTCAGGCGGCCTATCCACGCTTCTGCCAGGGTGGATCCAGGGAGATTTTCTCCCGTCAACCGTCCAGAAGGAGGATGTTCTGGAGCTCATCGAGCACGTGATGATAGCTGAGAAGTCATGGAGGCTGCATGAGGGGGAGGTCAAGCCGGAGCCATGTGAAGGAGAACGGGTCCTCCTCCTCACTCATATCGAGCAAGGTTTTTCTTTGCCCCCTCATCCTTTCCTCCGTGGTTTTCTAAATTACTTTGGTGCACAAATTTATCATCTTCCTCCCAATTCCATCGCATACCTTGCAGCATTCGTAACGTTGTGCGAATTCTTTCTAGGTTGTCCCCCTCATTGGGGACTGTTTAAACACATCTTGACCGTGCGCTCCCAATCGGTGAAGAAAACTAATAGGAGTGATAGTAGAACTCAAGTCATTCAGTTGTGTGGTGGTCTTGGGATTCAGAAGAGGAGTAGGAGTACGTATCCTCATATGACCCTTCCCGAGTCAGTCTCAAACTGGCAGTCAACTTCGTTTTACTGTAATGATATCGCATCTCCAAATATGTCGACTGGCCTCCCCCCATTTACTTTGGAACGACCAACTGTTCCTAGAACGATAAACGTGTCGGATGAGGAGAAGGTTCAGGTAGGGATGCTAGTAAATGAGGTAGTTAACTTGTTCCGTGGCGGAGTGACTGGGATGGACTTGCTTGAAACATTCCCCGGTCGGCGTATTCAGCCTCTTCAGGCAAGGGATCATGCCATGTAGCATTATTTGGGCCCTAAGGATTCCACTCGGTCGCACACACAGGAGGTTTGTGAAGAAACCGTGGCTCAGTGGCTCAAAGTAATCAATGGAGTCTGCGACAATCCATTAGGAGCCAAGCGAGTCTTGCCTTTCTCTGCTGAAAACAAGCCACGGAACATGGTGAGTTATTTCCTTGCCGATTACTTTCATATCCTTGTCGAGTGATTGAATCTTCCGGCGACTGACTTTGCTATTTTTACATCTTGTAGGAGTGGAAAAACATGCATTCGCCCGTGCCGAACGGGGATCAGCTTGACGTCGGTGAGGAAAGCTAAGGTGGCAATGTCGACAACGACTATGCTGAGGACAGCGAGGGGAGCGAAGACGACTCAGAGGAAAGTGAGGAAGAGATCTAGTCTCCTCTGCGCACCGAGTCTCGATCCAAGCATCACCATGATCCGGGAGCTACCCCAAGCAAGAACTTAGTGTCAAGCACTAGGAATGCCAAGCGTGACCGAGCTACCGCAACTGAGTCGGCTGAAAAGGCTGCCAAACAACCCAAACTTGACGCTCCCAAGGCCTGGAAGGCTTTGCCCCGAATGCAGGATTGCTGTGTCAGTCGCTTCAACGTGGCTGTTTACCCCTTTCTTTCTTTTGTCGTTGTGAAATTTCATGCCTTTCATGCACGAGTGGAATTTGTTTCCAGAGCTGCTACCTTGGTGACATAGCCTCCTGGAGATGAAGACCCCATGTACCTGGACGATGTGGACATGGCCACCTCCCATCGAGGTATGACAAGTCTTCATTCTGTTCTGTTTTCTGGATATTATTCATCGATTGGACTAACTGACATTGTCGATTGACAGCTACGGACGTCATCCACTTGGAGGACGATGAAAATCTGTAGTGGTCGATTGATTAATTGGCTAAAACCATGCCTGAAACGCCGATGTCGAGTGCTCCTCCATCCATTTCGCTTGTTGTGACTACAACTCCTCTAGCCAGTTCAATTGTTGTGACTATAGTGCCGACTGCGCCTCTTTCGATAACTCCTATTACCTCTGCTGCGATGCCGACTCCTTCAATGCTTGCATATCCGCTGCACCGTGTCCCAAAAGACCATATTCGAGCTGCTAAAGGGGCCATGATTCAGGCCGAACAAATGATCCTGCAGACAAGGAGGCATATGAGGCTAGCAAGTTGGCATACGATGCCAGCTCGACGCTTCAAGCTAACGTCCGAGTAAGTGCGATTGTAAGTTCATTTCCGATTGAATTTTGTCCATCTTGACTTTGCACCCACTGGGTGTTTTCTTTTGTCGTATGGTTGCTTGTTTCTGATCCAGTGGGGGTACGATGAGTGAACCCAGTGGGTGTAGTCCCCGAGACTGCTATCGAGTGCTTGCATCGGCAGGGGTCTGATTGAAAGACACACTCTTCTCTTTTTTTGACTCGGCTAGGCCGGACCTGGTCGAGTGGTTTTGTATCAAGTGGGGGCACGCTGAGTGCACCCACTGGGTGTAGTCCCCGAGACCGATGTCGAGTGCTTGCATCGGCACGGGTCTGATTGGAAGACACACTCTCTTTTTTTTGACTTGGCCAGGCCGGACTTGGTCGAGGGGTTTTGTATCCAGTGAGGGCACGCTGAGTGCACCCACTTGGTGTAGTCCCCGAGACTATTGTCGATCGTTTACGAAGGGCAATAGTCTTAAGAACTTGGACAAAGGTCCTTTTTCGTACTTAGACTACTTGCGCCACTCTGTCTGTCGAGTGAATATGTTTCTTTAGTATTGAATCTTTGTCTTAGTAATGGAAAGGTCTGAACCAGCAAGGATTATCCTACGAGTTTCATGGACATAATTTCCATCGACCATGATATGACGCTTTGTAGGTGAGTGTGGGTGGGGGCGGCGGGCCGCCATTCGGTCGACTGAACTGCACTTCTCCACTCAGGCCTTGTTTGGTACTAGTGTTTTTGAGGAGATTGATGGGGATAATCCCCCAAGGGATTGGGTGAAACCCCAACCTTCACCCAATCCCTTCAAATCCCCATTTATCCCCAATACACTAGGTAGGGGTAGTGTATTGGGTATTGAGACAAATGCACTATAATTTGGGGATTTGATGGGAAATGTGGGGATGAAACATGTTAAATACACTAGAACCAAATGGTGTTATGGGATATGTGGGGATTGAGGGGTTTGACCGGGATAATCCCCACAAATTCCCTAAAATATACTAGTACCAAACAAGGCCTCAGGAGTGGAAAAATATTAGTGTTGATTGAACTATTTCCTTGATGTTTTTTAGAAAACCTGTGATATTGGAGGCAAATATGCCAACTTGGAATCAGAGAAGAACCAGCTTCAGCTGGATCACAACCGATGACCTGAATGTCTTGAAGAAGGCACTCGTGGATACGGATAAAGTCCTCAGAGAGGCTAAGGAGAAATCCGAGGCCGCTGAGGAGAAGCTCTTGGCAGTCGGCAAGATAGAAGAAGAGAATGCCAAACTGAAGAAAGAACGAACCGAGTGGGTCAAAAAGCTTGAGCAGATGGCCAAAAGGGGAAATGCCATGGATAAGTATCTGGGGGACTTCATGAGAAAGATGCTCAACATGCTTACTGGTTTGCTTCTTTCACCGAGTGAATCTCTTCAGACTTTACCGAATGAATTGTGACTGACTTTTCATTTTTCCTCGCACAGAATTCTGCCAGGATTTTGATAAGTTGACTAAAGAAGTGGCGCCACATCCGGACCCTATCAAGTCACCTGTTTGAGATCCTGTGTCCATGAATATGTTTTGCCTCAATGCTCGTCTTTTGAAGGTCCAAGGGTACGTCGCCCGACTACGAACCGCGTTGGATAAGATCAACAAGGAGCTGTGGCCTAAAGACACCCTTCAGACTGATCTGGAGTCAATAATGAGCCGCTTGGACCAGATTCCCAACAGGGTGCAGGCATGGAAGAAGTCTGCTGCATGTTGCGGAGCCGACGTGACTCTTTCGCTCGTCCGAGTCCATTGCAAGGAGGCTAGGGAAGATAAGCTGAAGGTGCTCCAGGTGGATAATATGAAGAAACTCCGGTTTGAGGACTTCATGGAGACCTTCATCGACGTGGCCACTTGCATTGCTGATAGGATCGACCTTGACACCTTTTTTGAGCCTGACAGTCCCGGTGAGCCTTAAAAAGAAACTTCTATTGCAGTCCAAACTTTTATTCGCCTCGGTATGCCGAGTGTTAATGTATCCGTTAAAACTTCATTCGGGTGTTAAACCCGAGTACTTTCGTCCGCATAGAAAACTTTAATCCGTGGTGGATATCTTTGAGTGTATCTGCGTTTGGCTGAGTTTGTTTGGTTTTTGAATGTTCTTGACATTCGAGAAAATTCCTTACTTAAGCGAAGTCTGATTCGTAGTTAAGTCTTCGAGTGAATACGTTGCTATTCACTTGGCGGGATTTTCTAACTTAGGCGAAGACATGTTCGTAGCTAAGCCCCCGAGTGAGAGGATTGCTCGTCACTCAGAGTGTCACACCCTGTTTTTCACCACCAATGTTTTAAGTTGCAAAAATGAGGGCTTGTTAAAACCTTTTCTAATGATGATGTGAATGCTATGAATGCCTTGTATGAATGTATGCTTGTTTGCTTGTTGATCCAAACCCATGGAAAATTTATTTATTTTTAAAATGAATTTCCAAAACTCTTTTCTTTGACATAAGATCACCTCTACCTTGCTTGGGTTACACTACTAGCTCATGATGCCTAGTAGCACTCCCAACCAAAGTTGGTGATCTGAACTCAAATACTATTATTATTTGCCAAAAACATTATTTAATGATTTAAAACATTATATTTCTATTTTAAATGCATGTCTGTTTCTAAGGCGAGGGCTGAATATGAGGCAACGAAGATGGCTTGAGTTAATCAAGGATTACGACCTCAGCATTCAGTACCACCCCGGTAAGGCAAACGTGGTAGCCGATGCTTTAAGCCGGAAGGCCGACACCTTGAACGTTATGCTCAAGGAGCGGTTACCCGCCTTGTATGAAGAGATGGAAAGCTTCGGACAAGAGTTGGTCGGACCAGGATACCTGGCCAACCTCGAAGTCAAACCAACTCTGGCTGATGATATCAAGGAAGCCCACAAGGGGCACAAGAGTATTGAAGGCCTCAAGAGAAAGATACGAGAAGGCAAGGCCCCACGGTTTTTGGTTGATGATCAAGGAGTGGTGTGGTACGGGAAACGTTTATGCGTGCCCAACAAGGCCAAACTCAAGGACTTGATCCTGCAAGAGTCCCATGACACGCCATACTCCATCCATCCCGGTGGTACCAAGATGTATCAAGACCTCCAAGAACGATTCTGGTGGCATGGCATGAGGAGAGAAATAGGCTCCTACGTCGCTAAATGCGATGTATGCCAGCGGGTTAAGGCTGAGCATCAGCGACCTGCTGGGCTGCTACAACCTCTTCAAGTGCCAGAATGGAAATGGGACAAGGTCGGCATGGACTTCATTACCGGACTACCCCGGTCAAGCAGGGGTCATGACTCCATATGGGTCATCGTCGACCATTTAACTAAGGTGTCTCATTTCATTCCGGTCAACACCACCTACGGGGGCGACAAGTTGGCTAGCCTCTACATTGAGCGCATCGTTAGCCTTCATGGAGTTCCTAAGGAGATCGTGTCCGACCGCGGCACACAGTTCCCCTCAAGATTCTGGAAGAAGTTTCAAGAAGCTCTCGGAACCAAGCTCTCTTTCAGCACGGCTTTCCACCCGCAGACGGGCGAACAGATCGAGAGGGTAAACCAGATACTCGAGGACATGCTCCGTGCATGTGTCTTGGCTCATGGTGCCAAATGGGAAGACTGTCTGTCGTTTGCTGAGTTCTCATACAACAACAGCTATCAGTCCAGTCTTCAAATGGCTCCATTCGAGGTGCTATATGGGCGAAAGTGCCGCACCCCACTCAATTGGTCCGAAACCGGTGAAGGACTAGTTTTTGGGCCAGAAGCGCTGCAGGAAGCAGAGAGGAAGGTGCAGCTTGTCCAAGAAAACTTGAAGGCGGCTAAGTCCCGACAGAAGAGCTATGCGGACTCCCACCACAAGGATGTGGAGTTCATTCCCGGAGACCAGGTGTACCTGCGCGTTACGCCTCTCAAGGGAACCAAGCGTTTCCACGTCAAGGGGAAGCTAGCCCCAAGGTTTATTGGACCCTTCAAGATCGCGGCAAGGTGCGGGGAAGTGGCTTATCAGTTGGAGCTACCCCCAGAACTTTCGGGTGTGCACAACGTGTTCCACGTGTCACAACTCCGGAAGTGCTTACAAGTGCGGAACCATTCCGTTGATTGCAGGGACATTGGTCACCAAGCTGTTGACCTTCAACCGGACCTTACCTATCGCGAGAAGCTGGTTCGCATTCTGGATGAAGCAGAGCGTTGCACCAGAAGCCACACCATCAAGTATTTCAAGGTTCAGTGGAGCAACCATACCGAAGCAGAAGCAACATGGGAACGTGAAGACTATCTCCGATCAGAATTTCCACAGCTATTTAACGCCTAGCTTAGGAATCTCGGGGACGAGATTCTTGTAAGAGGGATAGGTCTGTCACACCTTGTTTTTCACCACCAATGTTTTAAGTTGCAAAAATCAGGGCTTGTTAAAACTTTTTATAGTGTTGTTGTGAATGCTATGAATGCCTTGTATGAATATATGCTTGTTTGCTTGTTGATCCAAACCCATGGCAAATTTATTTATTTTTAAAATGAATTCCCAAAACTCTTTTCTTTGACATCAGATCACCTCTACCTTGCTTGGGTTACACTACTAGCTCATGATGCCTAGTAGCACTCCCAACCAAAGTTGGTGATTTGAACTCAAATACTATTATTATTTTCCAAAAACATTATTTAATGATTTAAAACATTAATTTTCTATTTTAAATGCATGTCTGTTTCTAAGGCGAGGAATGATATTCCCACAAGGAAATATGCTTCAACCCTATTTTGTATTATAATTATTTGAGTAAAACCCTGAAAACCATTCCTGTCTGTTTTAACCTTTTGAGATATTTCCAAAGGAAATATTCTCAATAAAATCCCATTAAATTACAGGAGCCTCCCCAAGCCATATTTGGTGCCCCCCTAAAATCTCACCTTGATCCAAGGTGGAGAAGGTCACCGAATGAGCCTAAAACCCTCTCTGTCCAGAATAGAGTTGGAACAACTCTACATAGAAAAGTTTGTCCAATGGGGCTGAAACTTTGTAGGGGTGTTTGGCACCTCAAATGAGGACTCGACACCAAAAATGAGATCTGCTAGACTCTGTTTGGTCACACTCCCTTTGGAGAGGACATATCTGGCCACTTTGATGCATTTTCAAGTTTACAAAGCTAGACTTGTTCAATGGAGCTCAAAATTGGTGGAAACCCCTACTTTAACCCCAAGACCAAACCTGTTAAGTTGCAGTTCCAGTGGTTGAGTGGAAGCACCCCAAACCACTGTCGAACACCTTTTGACAGCAAGGTAAAAACCCACCTAGCCACTGTTTTACCCAATGTGAGAGCCTCAAACTTGGTGTATTAGTGCCCCAGACCAACCTAAACACCCAGTCAACTGGCCCCTCCCCATTTCAAAGCACAAGTGACTAGAACTCCAATTTGTGCCACAGATCAGGGCTGAAAACACTAGTGAAACCTGTCCCCTTGACCAGCCAGTGCTCTCACTAGCACACAACGGCTAAATACACTCCCAGCAACACCCAAGACATGAGGGACACGTCTGAAGTGCCCCAGAGCGCGCCAGCATGCCGTGGCATGCCAAAACTGCGCTCTGGACACGCTACAGGGAGCAACCGAGAAGGGGACGAAGCTCCCGGCCGGTTCCAACCTCCCCCGAAGTGTCCAAGACCTCCCCCGACAACTCCTCAGTGTAAAGAAGCCTCCAGGGACCCTCCTCCCCCGCGCTAGAGCTCGGGCGACGCGTGCCCGCGCGCACCCGACTCGGTCGAGCATGCACGGACGCTGCAGCTCGACCCCACGCCTTCTCCCTCTCCGGCCAATGCTTCAGAGCGTCCTAAACCACGTTCGGAGACCATGGTTTCGCAGCCAGCTCCTCACTATGCACGCACGCGCGCCGCGGTGAGTCACCGGCGCACCGAGTTCGGCTCACCGTCGCGAGCCTATAAATAGGCCTCCCCGGCACCTCAGCACCCCTCCAGCAGCCTCTGCACGACCATTAGCTCCCCCCTAGCCACCCAATCGAGCTCGTAGAGCCCCGGTGCTCGAGATCGACCGAGGCCCCTCCGCCTCGGAGCTCCGGTCGATCTCCGGCTACACGCCGGCTCCTGCGTAACTCGACCCACCAGAGCACTCCCCTCGACACCAGGAACCTTCCCCCCAACAGCCCCGAGCTTTTCCGTGCCCCTAGCTACCAGTTCAACCACATCCCGAAACCCCTCCGCCACGGCCAAATTGTCGCCGGCGACTCCGAGCCTCTCCGGCGCTGTCCCGACCACCTGCAGGTAGGCGGAGGCATGCTGAACCCATTCCTGCCCTTAGCTAGGCCCATGGACGACGGTAGAATCGCCGGAGTTCGTCTCCTCCTCCCTGGCCGGAGGTAGGGGAATAACTCGACAGGTGGGCTCAACCTGTCGGCGTCCTGGAGCTGCCCCACGCGCGGCCACAACCGCTGACCCTAGGGGACCGCATGTCAGGTTCAAACCTGGCGCGCGCGCGCATGGCAGCCTGCTTCCCAGGCCAAGCTTTGGCCTTTTTCTTTTATTTTTAAACTTGATACTAAAATAATTTTTGTAAAAATAACTACGAAGTGGAAAAATATAATTCTTCCACTCATATTTTTCTAAAAATGAGTAGTATTTGATTCTGCCATTGTTGATATTTTTCAAAAACAGAATGTGTTTTATAATAATATAAAGGCATTAAAAGCAATAGTTTGGCTCTGTTTAGTAATTATTAAAAATGCTTAGCTAGTAAAAACTAAGAGAAAACATTTTTCAAAATAACAACCTGAATTTAACCAAGTTTTGCAACATTTTCAAAAGTGATTTGTGATCTGTTTTTGTGTGAGCGATTTCTTATTTATTCTATTCTCGACGATAGAATTACCGAGTGACGAAGGATTCGGAGCGGAAGACCTCGAAGACCCCGGATACTTAGCTTACCAAGGCAAGCAACCCTTTGACCATGACTTAAGCATATGAATTGATGCATGGTAGAATAGCAAGTACTTTTCCGTTGCTTGTGATCATAGTGCCGGTTCATCATTGGTATGATGGTACTGAAGGCTTCTTCGAAGCACTTGCATGGTGGTGATGTTATACATATGGCTCCTCGGAGCACAAGCATGATGAGCTTGACCCTACCATCTATGAGGATCATGCTACTGTCATGTTGACTAGTAGAGTTAGAGAACCATTGCATTGAGCTTGACCCTACCCCTTGAGGGTCATGCTAATACCATGTTGACAAGTAAAAGTATATTATCATGAGCATGATGATGAGTTAAATCAAAGGTTTATGAAAAACCCATCGGGTGCCACTAATGCCCGAGGGTGATGATGAGTTGGTGGTTACTTTTGGTGAAGTGATGCACCGGTGTTTTGTGTGAGTATGGTTTCGGAAATGGGATTAGATTTATGATGTGTCGACCGTCCCAACCTTACCAGTACGACCACGTTACCCCTTTATGGGACAGGGCTTTGTTGATTACTCTGGTCGGTGCTAGCAAAGAGTCACATTACTAGTGGCGGGAGTGATTGTCGTCACTCTCGTGATGGGGTCGTGCCAGGTAGGACGACTATGCCATTATTATGAGTTCCAGGCACACCGTTGGTCCCCGCATGGTTGATACTGTCCAGAGTCAGTGCTCGTAAGACGTACAACATGTGGGCTGGGTACCAATCGAGTGGACCTCTTTGTCTAGTATCGTCAGGGGAAAGATGATGATCGGGTACTTACCTCAGGTATATGTGATATACCGCGAGTCGTGCATGACACGGAAGTTTTCCGGATCTCGTGGGTCCAGCGTACTACCTCTGCAGAGTATCAAACTATTCGAATAGCCTTGTCCACGGTCAAGGACAGTTGGGTAATCCTGCTTAAACTACGTCCAGTGTTTCCACATAAACCAAGTGTGAGTGAGTGTGTGTGTGGTATTAAAAAGGTGTTATCATAATGATAATATGACCAAGTTTGGTGACTTGGCATATAGGGTAAACCCGGATGGTTTAGCCCTCAGTTGATACATTGAGGTTATGACAAGTCCGATGACTTGGCATATAGGGTGAACCCGGTTGGTTCAGCCCTTAGCAGATATGTTGATATTTGTAACCTATTCTTCAAGAGTAATTCTTTAACTTTTCATGATCATACCACCCAGATGAGTTATACTAGAAATGCATGATATTGTCATCCTTCATTTTCATTATTCATACCATTGGTTGTTTGTGAGTACATTCAAAGTACTCATTGGCTTGCCATTGGTTATATTATTGACCAGACAAGGAAGGACCGGAGTTTGGCGATGAGTACGTCTTCGGAGACGGACCTGCGATCTAGGACGCTTCCAAGTCAGAATGCCTGTCGGTGTAGGCTTGATGGCATGGGCACCCGATTAGCCCTTATGAGTTTCCGCTACCCGTTGTATCCGTTTTATTTGGCCTTAGGCCCTGTTTGTGAACCTGACCCTTCGGTCATTTGATGTAATATTCGGTATTTGGATGTAAGACTCTATTATGCAGTATCTATGTTCAATGAGCATTGATCCTTGGGATCACTTGGCACGGCGATCTCGACTTACCAGTCGGGGTCCCCACAGAACTGGTATCAGAGCATCCTGACTATAGGAAGCCTTAGGTAGCAAGGACGTTAGCCGAAAACGATTAGTACACGAGCCTTACACAACTTTGCACCTAAAACCTTCTGATTCTCTCTCTCCTATATCTTGTAGATGACCACCGTACGTGAGACGCTTCTGGAGACCGGTTTTCCCCTACTCCCGGTGGATAGTCTCGAGAAGTGCCACGTATGCCGCACATCCATCTTCCTCTACCACGAGCACTGGGTCAACGCCGACACCAAGGAATATCACGTGGACGTGATAGTGAAGGCTAATGACTCCCCGACTAGTTGGTTCTTTGAAGGACCACAAATGAGGGAACTGATGCTGGCAGTGGAGACAGCCGCATGAGAGGCGCTCGTGCGTCTCCGCGATATCGTCCCTGAGATGGCTGATGAGCCCGCTACTCGTCACCTGCCTTTTCTTAAGGAAGGAGTGGACGGGAGTTGGACGCTCACCCCATCGTCTGATGATGGGATGCCATTAAGGTTTCAGACCTACTTCAGTCTCTCATCCGACACCTTGATGCACCTTCTGGTTAAGGAATCAACGAAGCTTCGCCAAGAACTGCACCAAGTCAAGGGCCTACTTCACACCGAGAAGATGAAGAATCACAAGGTGAAGAAAGCAGGCGCACCTGAAGGAAGGTCCGGTGTTGCCACCAGAGGTGGTGTGCTACCAATCCGGGCTGTCCCTCTTTAGAGTCGCCGCCTAACAGCGGAAGAGTATACTGAGCTCTTCGCCGCCTCAGTAAAGAGACGCCGTGATGTGCCGATTCTTTCTTCCACTCCGTTGAAGGAAGAAGACACCGACGAAGACGAAGATCCTGCCGAACCCACTTTTGAGAGCGAGCAGTCCGCCGCGTAGGATTTCAGCGTAGGCAACTAGGAGTACCCCTGAGCGTAGGATATCCATGTATCCGATCTTTGGAGTTATGAGTGTGTATGATGTAAGCCGCATTCTGCCTTAGGCAGCCTGTATGCGACTACGTCACTTGTTTTCAAAGAATGCAAATTCTGTTTCCAGGACTTTGGTTTTAAAAACTCGCACTTGCACACATTTGGACCCCCTCTTACTAGAGCAAACCCTTGTGGTTTCAAGCAAGGCGGATTTTTGACCTGTCTGTTTCCATGATAGGATGGTGAATGCAACCCGCAACAGCACCTTCGGCAACCCTGGCTCCACCTCCTCAGGTCAGCCGCAGGGAACCAAAGGAGAAGCTCACGCTGGAGATCACCATGAGCAGCATGGCAATGTTCCTCCGCCACCTCCTCCCGAGAACTTGACTATGGCTTAGTTCCTTCATGCTCTTCGCGAGGAGCGTCAAGCTAACAATGCCGCTATTCAGCAGCTGGCTCAAGTCCTAGTGAACAACCCGCCGCAGAACGGGAATGGTAATGGCCGCTCTACTCTCTCAGAGTTTATGCGGACTACGCCTCCCATATTCATGGAGACGATTGAACCATCGGATGCCAATGATTGGATTCACACTATTGAAGACCTCCTTGCGCTGGTTAAATGCACCGATGAACGTGAGAAGGTCCTTTATGCCTCTCACTGTCTTGGAGGCACCGCCAGGGCTTGGTGGGATGGTTTCCAGATCATGCGAGATGGAAAAGTCATCACTTGGGCAATGTTCAAGGAAGGATTCCGCGCGGCTCATATTCCGCCAGGAATGATGACCATCAAGAAGCGGGAATTCCGAGCCTTGAGGCAGGGCAGTGGAACTGTTAAGGAATATATGCAGGAGTTTAACCTCTTGTCGAGGTATGCCCCTGAGGATGTTAACACTGATGCCGCTAAGGTGGAACGCTTCATGGAAGGATTGCAGCAGTCCCTGCAATACCAGTTGGTATTTTGCGACTACAAAACCTTCAGCGACCTGGTTAACAAGGCACTTATGCTGGAAGACAAGCGTCGTGCGATGGATGACACCTGTAAGCGCAAGATGATAGGCAGTGGAGGACCCACTAATGCAAGACCAAGACCATGGCAGTCAACACCTGCAAGGCCCAACTATCAGCAGCAGCAGTACAAGACCCCGGTGTTCCTTCAGAATTATCAGCCTCAAGTCAACACCAAGCCAGTTTCCAACCCGCTGAATAATAGTGGAGTCAAGAACAACCCTCCGGGTCAGGTCACCTGTTTTGGGTGTGGTCAAACCAGGCACTATTCCAGCCAGTGTCCCAACAAGAAGCCCGATGCACCGCATCCCAATGCACTCAACCCAGGTCAAGGAGCACCAGGAAGAAACTAGGTTCCCCGCAATCAGTAGTTCAACAACAGGGGGCGGATCAATCACATCACCACCGAAGAGGCGCAGGAAGACCCGGACTGCATTCTCGGTACGTTCCTCGTCAACTCCACCCCAGCCACAGTGTCGTTTGATTGTGGTGCTTCGCATTCTTTTGTTACTCAAAGCTTTGCAGAGAAGTGTGGTTTAAAACCCACTCTGCTTCGCGGGCAGATGGCAATTCAAACCACGGGAACAGTGTTGATGTCCAATCTAGGGTGTAGAAGGGTCGAGATAGTTATCAATGGGACGAGCTTCTTGGCAGACCTCATTGTTCTTAAGTCGCAAGGCTTAGAAGTAATTCTCGGCATGGATTGGCTGGCCAAGCACCAGAGTCTCTTGGAATGTGCAAACAGGGCCATTACCATGACAAGCGACCAAGGGGTCAAGGTCAAGTATGTCTCTGAGCCGGTATCAGCTCAAGTACCTCGAATCAACAGCCTATCCGAGGTAGAGCTCGACCAAGTGCCAGTAGTCTGTGAGTACCCGGACGTCTTTCCTGACGAGCTACCCGGAATGCCTCCTGACCGAGACATCAAGTTCATCATCGAGCTCATGCCCGGGTCAAGGCCTATTTATAAGAAGCCTTACAAGATGGGATCCAAGGAGCTAGCAGAGCTGAAGAAGCAGCTGGAGGAGCAACTCAGGAAATGATTCATTCGCCCGAGTGCGTCACCTTGGGGATCACCTGTTCTGTTGTATCAAAGAAGGATGGTACCATTCGACTCTGCGTCGATTACCGTTCTCTCAACAAAGTCACAATCAAGAACAAGTATCCGCTCCCCAAGATAGAAGACCTATTTGACCAGTTAAATGGAGCTAAGGTATTTTCCAAGATCGATCTTCGATCCAGATATTACCAGTTGAAGCTTCGACCCGAGGACATACCCAAGACTGCATTCGTGACCTGATACGGTCTGTATGAGTGCACAGTCATGCCCTTCGGATTGACAAATGCCCCAGCCTATTTCATGTACCTCATGAACAAGGTCTTCATGGAGTATTTGGATAAGTTTGTCGTCGTATTCATCGATGACATACTAATCTTCTCAAAATCCGAAGAAGAGCATGAGCAACACTTGAGGATAGTTCTGGGAAAGGTTCGAGAGCACCAACTGTATGCCAAGTTCAACAAGTGTCAATTCTGGCTGAACGAAGTTGGATTTTTGGGTCATATCATGACGGCAAGTGGATTGGCAGTAGATGTTGGGGAACGTCGCATGGGAAACAAAAATTTTCCTACGCGCACGAAGACCTATGATGGTGATGTCCATCTACGAGAGGGGATGAGTGATCTACGTACCCTTGTAGATCGTACAGCAGAAGCGTTTAGAGAACGCGGTTGATGTAGTGGAACGTCCTCACGTCCCTCGATCCGCCCCGCGAACAATCCCGCGATCAGTCCCACGATCTAGTACCGAACGGACGGCACCTCCGCGTTCAGCACACGTACAGCTCGACGATGATCTCGGCCTTCTTGATCCAGCAAGAGAGACGGAGAGGTAGAAGAGTTTTCCGGCAGCGTGACGGCGCTCCGGAGGTTGGTGATGATCTTGTCTCAGCAGGGCTCCGCCCGAGCTCCGCAGAAACACGATCTAGAGGAAAAACTATGGAGGTATGTGGTCGGGCAGCCGTGAGAAAGTCGTCTCAAATCTGCCCTAAAAGCCCCATATATATAGGAGGAGGGAGGGGGACCTTGCCTTGGGGTCCAAGGGATCCCCAAGGGGTCGGCCGAGCCAGGGGGGAGGACTCTCCCCCCCCAAACCGAGTCCTACTTGGTTTGGTGGGAGGGAGTCCTTCCCCCTTCCCACTTCTTCCTTTTTTTTTCTTTCCTTTGATTTTTTCTCTCTTGGCGCATAGGGGATTGGTGGGCTGTCCCACCAGCCCACTAAGGGCTGGTGTGACCCCCCAAATGCCTATGGGCTTCCCCGGAGTGGGTTGCCCCCCTCCGGTGAACTCCCGGAACCCATTCGTCATTCCCGGTACATTCCCGGTAACTCCGAAAACCTTCCGGTAATCAAATGAGGTCATCCTATATATCAATCTTCGTTTCCGGACTATTCCGGAAACCCTCGTGACGTCCGTGATATCATCCGGGACTCCGAACAACATTCGGTAACCAACCATATAACTCAAATACGCATAAAACAACGTCGAACCTTAAGTGTGCAGACCCTGCGGGTTCGAGAACTATGTAGACATGACCCGAGAGACTCCTCGGTCAATATCCAACAACGGGACCTGGATGCCCATATTGGATCCTACATATTCTACGAAGATCTTATCGTTTGAACCTCAGTGCCAAGGATTCGTATAATCCCGTATGTCATTCCCTTTGTCCTTCGGTATGTTACTTGCCCGAGATTCGATCGTCAGTATCCGTATACCTATTTCAACCTCGTTTACCGGCAAGTCTCTTTACTCGTTCCGTAATACAAGATCCCGCAACTTACACTAAGTTACATTGCTTGCAAGGCTTGTGTGTGATGTTGTATTACCGAGTGGGCCCCGAGATACCTCTCCGTCACACGGAGTGACAAATCCCAGTCTTGATCCATACTAACTCAACTAACACCTTCGGAGATACCTGTAGAGCATCTTTATAGTCACCCAGTTACGTTGCGACGTTTGATACACACAAAGCATTCCTCCGGTGTCAGTGAGTTATATGATCTCATGGTCATAGGAATAAATACTTGACACGCAGAAACAGTAGCAACAAAATGACACGATCAACATGCTACGTCTATTAGTTTGGGTCTAGTCCATCACGTGATTCTCCCAATGACGTGATCCAGTTATCAAGCAACAACACCTTGTTTATAATCAGAAGACACTGACTATCATCGATCAACTGGCTAGCCAACTAGAGGCATGCTAGGGACGGTGTTTTGTCTATGTATCCACACATGTAAATGAGTCTTCATTCAATACAATTGTAGCATGGATAATAAACTATTATCTTGATACAAAAATTATAATAATAACTATACATTTATTATTGCCTCTAGGGCATAATTCCAACAGTCTCCCACTTGCACTAGAGTCAATAATCTAGCCCTCACATCACCATGTGAATTACATTGTAATAAATCTAACACCCATACAGTTCTGGTGTCGATCATGTTTTGGCCGTGGAAGAGGCTTAGTCAGCGGGTCTGCTACATTCAGATCCGTGTGCACTTTGCATATATTTACGTCCTCCTCCTCGACGTAGTCGCGGATGAGGTTGAAGCGTCGTTTGATGTGTCTGGTCTTCTTGTGAAACCTTGGTTCCTTTGCTAAGGCAATGGCACCAGTGTTGTCACAGAACAAGGTTATTGGATCCAGTGCACTTGGCACCACTCCAAGATCCGTCATGAACTGCTTCATCCAGACACCCTCCTTAGCCGCCTCCGAGGCAGCCATGTACTCCGCTTCACATGTAGAATCTGCTACGACGCTTTGCTTGGAACTGCACCAGCTTACTGCACCCCCATTAAGAATAAATACGTATCCGGTTTGCGACTTAGAGTCGTCCGGATCTGTGTCAAAGCTTGCATCGACGTAACCTTTTACGGCGAGCTCTTCGTCACCTCCATACACGAGAAACATCTCCTTAGTCCTTTTCAGGTACTTCAGGATATTCTTGACCGCCGTCCAGTGATCCACTCCTGGATTACTCTGGAACCTACCTGCCATACTTATGGCCAGGCTAACATCCGGTCTAGTGCACAGCATTGCATACATGATAGAGCCTATGGCTGAAGCATAGGGGACGGAGCGCATATGCTCTCTATCTTCATCAGTTGCTGGGCACTGAGTCTTACTCAATCTCGTACCTTGTAACACTGGCAAGAACCCTTTCTTGGACTGTTCCATTTTGAACCTCTTCAAAACTTTATCAAGGTATGTGCTTTGTGAAAGTCCTATCAGGCGTTTTGATCTATCCCTATAGATCTTAATGCCTAGAATGTAAGCAGCTTCTCCTAGGTCCTTCATAGAGAAACTTTTATTCAAGTAACCTTTTATGCTCTCCAAATGCTCTACGTTGTTTCCAATCAGTAATATGTCATCCACATATAATATTAGAAACGCCACAGAGCTCCCACTCACTTTCTTGTAAATACAAGATTCTCCAACCACTTGTATAAACCCAAATGCCTTGATCACCTCATCAAAGCGTTTGTTCCAACTCCGAGATGCTTGCACCAGTCCATAAATGGATCGCTGGAGCTTGCACACCTTGTCAGCATTTTTAGGATCGACAAAACCTTCGGGTTGCATCATATACAACTCTTCCTTAAGGAAACCGTTAAGGAACGCCGTTTTGACATCCATCTGCCAGATTTCATAATCGAAAAATGCAGCTATTGCTAACATGATTCTGACGGACTTAAGCATCGCTACGGGAGAGAAAGTCTCATCGTAGTCAATTCCTGGAACTTGTGAAAAACCCTTTGCCACAAGTCGAGCTTTATAAACGGTCACATTACCGTCAGCGTCCGTCTTCTTCTTAAAGATCCATTTGTTCTGAATAGCCTTGCGGCCCTCAGGCAGCATCTCCAAAGTCCACACTTTGTTCTCATACATGGCTCCTATCTCGGATTTCATGGCTTCTAGCCATTTGTTGGAATCTGGGCCCACCATTGCTTCTTCATAATTTGCAGGTTCATTGTTGTCTAACAACATTATTGATAAGACGGGATTACCGTACCACTGTGGAGCAGCGCGTGATCTCGTCGACCTGCGTGGTTCAACAGAAACTTGAACTGGAGTTTCATGATCATCATCATTAACTTCCTCCTCAACCGGCGTTGCAATGACAGAGGTTTCCCCTTGCCCTGCGCCACCATCCAGAGGGATGAGAGGTTTGACAACCTCGTCAAGTTCTATCTTCCTCCCACTCAATTCTCTCGAGAGAAACTCCTTCTCGAGAAAAGTTCCGTTCTTAGCAACAAACACTTTGCCCTCGGATTTGAGATAGAAGGTGTACCCAACTGTCTCTTTTGGGTAGCCTATGAAGACGCACCTTCCCGCTTTGGGTTCCAGCGTTTCAGGCTGAAGCTTTTTGACATAAGCATCACATCCCCAAACTTTAAGAAATGACAACTTTGGCCTTTTGCCATACCACAGTTCGTACGGTGTCGTCTCAACGGATTTTGATGGTGCCCTATTTAAAGTGAATGCAGCTGTTTCTAATGCATAACCCCAAAACGATAACGGCAAATCAGTAAGAGACATCATAGATCGCACCATTTCTAACAAAGTACGATTACGACGTTCGGACACACCATTACGCTGTGGTGTTCCAGGCGGTGTTAACTGCGAAACAATTCCACATTGTCTTAAGTGAGTACCAAACTCGAAACTCAGATATTCACCCCCACGATCAGACCGTAGGAACTTGATCTTTTTGTTACGATGATTTTCCACTTCACTCTGAAATTGCTTGAACTTTTCAAATGTTTCAGACTTGTGCTTCATCAAGTAGACATAACCATATCTACTTAAATCGTCAGTGAAGGTGAGAAAATAACGATATCCGCCGCGTGCCTCCACGCTCATTGGACCACACACATCAGTATGTATGATTTCCAACAAGTCACTTGCACGCTCCATTGTTTCGGAGAACGGAGTCTTAGTCATCTTGCCCATGAGGCATGGTTCGCACGTGTCAAGTGAATCAAAGTCAAGTGACTCCAAAAGTCCATTAGCATGGAGTTTCTTCATGCGCTTTACACCAATATGACCCAAGCGGCAGTGCCACAAAAATATGGCGCTATCATTGTTTACTCTAACTCTTTTGGTCTCAATGTTATGTATATGCGTATCTCTATCAAGATTCAATATGAACAATCCTCTCACATTCGGTGCATGACCATAAAAGATGTTACTCATAGAAATAGAACAACCATTATTCTCAGACTTAAAAGAGTAACCGTCTCGCAATAAACAAGATCCAGATATAATGTTCATGCTCAACGCAGGCACTAAATAACAATGATTTAAGTTCATCACTAATCCCGATGGTAGTTGAAGTGACACTGTGCCGACGGCGATTGCATCAACCTTGGAACCGTTTCCTACGCGCATCGTCACTTCGTCTTTCGCCAGCCTTCGTCTATTCCGCAGTTCCTGCTTCGAGTTGCAAATGTGAGCAACAGAACCGGTATCGAATACCCAGGCACTACTACGAGAGCTGGTTAAGTACACATAAATAACATGTATATCAAATATACCTGATTTTTCTTTGCCCGCCTTCTTATCTGCCAGATACTTGGGGCAATTGCGCTTCCAGTGACCCATACCCTTGCAATAGAAGCACTCTGTTTCAGGCTTAGGTCCAGCCTTGGGTTTCTTCGGCGGATTGGCAACAGGCTTGCCGCTCTTCTTCGAATTGCCCTTATTGCCTTTGCCGTTTCTCTTGAAACTAGTGGTCTTGCTCACCATCAACACTTGATGCTCTTTACGGAGTTCAGACTCTGCGACTTTCAGCATCGCAAACAACTCGCCGGGAGACTTGTTCATCCCTTGCATGTTGTAGTTCAACACAAAGCCTTTATAGCTTGGCGGCAGTGATTGAAGGATTCTGTCAGTGATAGCTTCTTGCGGGAGTTCAATCCCCAGTTCAGCTAGACGGTTTGAGTACCCAGACATTTTGAGCACATGTTCACTGACAGACGAGTTTTCCTCCATCTTGCAAGCATAGAATTTATCGGAGGTCTCATACCTCTCGATCCGGGCGTTCTTCTGAAAGATAAACTTCAACTCCTGGAACATCTCAAATGCTCCATGACGCTCAAAGCGACGTTGAAGTCCCGGTTCTAAGCCATACAAGACTGCACATTGAACTATGGAGTAGTCCTCCTTACGTGCTAACCAAGCGTTCTTAACATCCTGATCAGCCGTAGCGGGTGGTTCATCTCCTAGCGCAGCATTAAGGACATAATCCTTCTTTCCAGCTTGTAAGATTAGCTTAAGATTACGAGCCCAGTCTACAAAGTTGCTTCCATCATCTTTCAACTTAGCTTTCTCTAGGAACGTATTAAAATTCAGGATGACACTTGCGTGAGCCATGATCTACAACACAAATATATTCAAAGTGGACTTAGACTATGTTCAAGATAACTAGAGTTCAACTTAATCAAATTATATGCTAAACTCCCACTCAAAAAGTACATCTCTCTAGTCATTTGAGTGGTTCATGATCCACTTACACTATCCCAAGTCCGATCATCACGTGAGTTGAGTATAGTTTCAGTGGTAAGCATCCCTATGCTAATCATATCAACTATATGATTCATGATCGACCTTTCGGTCTCATGTGTTCCGAGGCCATGTCTGCACATGCTAGGCTCGTCAAGCTTAACCCGAGTGTTCCGCGTGCGCAACTGTTTTGCACCCGTTGTATGTGAACGTTGAGTCTATCACACCCGATCATCACGTGGTGTCTCAAAACGACGAACTATAGCAACGGTGCACAGTCGGGGAGAACACAATTTCGTCTTGAAATTTTAGTGAGAGATCACCTCATAATGCTACCGTCGTTCTAAGCAAAATAAGGTGCAAAAAAAGGATTAACATCACATGCAATTCATACGTGACATGATATGGCCATCATCACATGCTTCTTGATCTCCATCACCAAAGCACCGGCACGATCTTCTAGTCACCGGCGCCACACCATGATCATCCATCAACGTGTTGCCATCGGGGTTGTCATGCTACTTATGCTATTACTACTAAAGCTACATCCTAGCAAAATAGTAAACGCATCTGCAAGCACAAACGTTAGTGTAAAGACAACCCTATGGCTCCTGCCGGTTGTCGTACCATCGACATGCAAGTCGATATTTCTATTACAACATGATCATCTCATACATCCAATATATCACATCACATCGTTGGCCATATCACATCACAATCATACCCTGCAAAAACAAGTTAGACGTCCTCTAATTTTGTTGTTGCATGTTTTACGTGGTGACCAAGGGTATCTAGTAGGATCGCATCTTACTTACGCAAACACCAGAACGGAGATATATGAGTTGCTATTTAACCTCATCCAAGGACCTCCTCGGTCAAATCCGATTCAACTAAAGTTGGAGAAACCGTCACTTGCCAGTCATCTTTGAGCAAAGGGGGTTACTCGTAACGATGAAACCAGTCTCTCGTAAGCGTACGAGTAATGTCGGTCCAAGCCGCTTCAATCCAACAATACCGCGGAATCAAGAAAAGACTAAGGAGGGCAGCAAAACGCACATCACCGCCCACAAAACCTTTTGTGTTCTACTCGAGAAGACATCTACGCATGAACCTAGCTCATGATGCCACTGTTGGGGAACGTCGCATGGGAAACAAAAAATTTCCTACGCGCACGAAGACCTATCATGGTGATGTCCATCTACGAGAGGGGATGAGTGATCTACGTACCCTTGTAGATCGTACAGCAGAAGCGTTTAGAGAACGCGGTTGATGTAGTGGAACGTCCTCACGTCCCTCGATCCGCCCCGCGAACAATCCCGCGATCGGTCCCACGATCTAGTACCGAACGGACGGCACCTCCGCGTTCAACACACGTACAGCTCGACGATGATCTCGGCCTTCTTGATCCAGCAAGAGAGACGGAGAGGTAGAAGAGTTCTCCGGCAGCGTGACGGCGCTCCGGAGGTTGGTGATGATCTTGTCTCAGCAGGGCTCCGCCCGAGCTCCGCAGAAACACGATCTAGAGGAAAAACTATGGAGGTATGTGGTCGGGCAGCCGTGAGAAAGTCGTCTCAAATCTGCCCTAAAAGCCCCATATATATAGGAGGAGGGAGGGGGACCTTGACTTGGGGTCCAAGGGATCCCCAAGGGGTCGGCCGAGCGAGGGGGGAGGACTCTCCCCCCCCAAACCGAGTCCTACTTGGTTTGGTGGGAGGGAGTCCTTCCCCCTTCCCACTTCTTCCTTTTTTTTTCTTTCCTTTGATTTTTTCTCTCTTGGCGCATAGGGGATTGGTGGGCTGTCCCACCAGCCCACTAAGGGCTGGTATGACCCCCCAAATGCCTATGGGCTTCCCCGGAGTGGGTTGCCCCCCTCCGGTGAACTCCCGGAACCCATTCGTCATTCCCGGTACATTCCCGGTAACTCCGAAAACCTTCCGGTAATCAAATGAGGTCATCCTATATATCAATCTTCGTTTCCGGACTATTCCGGAAACCCTCGTGACGTCCGTGATCTCATCCGGGACTCCGAACAACATCCGGTAACCAACCATATAACTCAAATACGCATAAAACAACGTCGAACCTTAAGTGTGCAGACCCTGCGGGTTCGAGAACTATGTAGACATGACCCGAGAGACTCCTCGGTCAATATCCAACAGCGGGACCTGGATGCCCATATTGGATCCTACATATTCTACGAAGATCTTATCGTTTGAACCTCAGTGCCAAGGATTCGTATAATCCCGTATGTCATTCCCTTTGTCCTTCGGTATGTTACTTGCCCGAGATTCGATCGTCAGTATCCATATACCTATTTCAACCTCGTTTACCGGCAAGTCTCTTTACTCGTTCCGTAATACAAGATCCCGCAACTTACACTAAGTTACATTGCTTGCAAGGCTTGTGTGTGATGTTGTATTACCGAGTGGGCCCCGAGATACCTCTCCGTCACACGGAGTGACAAATCCCAGTCTTGATCCATACTAACTCAACTAACACCTTCGGAGATACCTGTAGAGCATCTTTATAGTCACCCAGTTACGTTGCGACGTTTGATACGCACAAAGCATTCCTCCGGTGTCAGTGAGTTATATGATCTCATGGTCATAGGAATAAATACTTGACACGCAGAAAACAGTAGCAACAAAATGACACGATCAACATGCTACGTCTATTAGTTTGGGTCTAGTCCATCACGTGATTCTCCCAATGACGTGATCCAGTTATCAAGCAACAACACCTTGTTTATAATCAGAAGACACTGACTATCATCGATCAACTGGCTAGCCAACTAGAGGCATGCTAGGGACGGTGTTTTGTCTATGTATCCACACATGTAAATGAGTCTTCATTCAATACAATTGTAGCATGGATAATAAACTATTATCTTGATACAGGAATTATAATAATAACTATACATTTATTATTGCCTCTAGGGCATAATTCCAACAGTAGATCCATCCAAGATTACCACAGTGGCCAACTAGGAATCGCCGAGAGACGTGAAGGATGTTAGCAGTTTCCTCGGGTTCGCGGGATACTACCGCAAGTTCGTAGAGGGATTCTCCAGCATCGCTCGACCTATGACTCACCTTTTGAAGAAAGGTCGGAAGTTCGAATGGACACCGGCATGTGAAGCGAGCTTCCAAGAGTTGAAGAAAAGACTAACTACCGCCCCGGTACTATCTACCCCAGACATCAACAAGGAGTTTGTGATTTAATGTGATGCCTCCGGAACCGGACTTGGTGGAGTCTTAATGCAAGATGGCAGAGTCGTGGCGAATCTGTCACAGAAACTGTGTCCACATGAGGAGAACTACGCCACCCATGATCTCGAGTTAGCAGCAGTAGTGCATGCCTTGAAGACATGGCGACATTACCTTCTGGGGAAGCGATGTGAAATATACACGCACCACAAGAGTCTGAAATATATCTTCACCCAAAGGGAGCTGAATATGAGGCAACAAAGATGGCTTGAGTTAATCAAGGATTACGACCTCAACATTCAGTAACACCCCGGTAAGGCAAACGTGGTAGCCGATGCTTTAAGCCGGAAGGCCGGCACCTTGAACGTTATGCTCAAGGAGCGGTTACCCGCCTTGTATGAAGAGATGGAAAGCTTCGGACTAGAGTTGGTCGGACCAGGATACCTGGCGAACCTCAAAGTCAAACCAACTCTGGCTGATGATATCAAGGAAGCCCAGAAGGGGCACAAGAGTATTGAAGGCCTCAAGAGAAAGTTACGGGAAGGCAAGGCTCCAGGGTTCTCGGTTGATGATCAAGGAGTGGTGTGGTACGGGAAACGTTTATGCGTGCCCAACAAGGTCGAACTCAAGGACTTGATCCTGCAAGAGTCCCATGACACGCCATACTCCATCCATCCCGGTGGTACCAAGATGTATCAAGACCTCCGAGAATGATTCTGGTGGCATGGCATGAGGAGAGAAATAGGCTCCTACGTCGCTAAGTGCGATGTATGCCAGCGGGTCAAGGCTGAGCATCAGCGACCTGCTGGGCTGCTACAACCTCTTCAAGTGCCAGAATGGAAATGGGACAAGGTCGGCATGGACTTCATTACCGGACTACCCCGGTCAAGCAGGGGTCATGACTCCATATGGGTCATCGTCGACCATTTAACTAAGGTGTCTCATTTCATTCCGGTCAACACCACCTACGGGGGCGACAAGTTGGCTAGCCTCTACATTGAGCGCATCGTTAGCCTTCATGGAGTTCCTAAGGAGACCGTGTCCGACCGCGGCATGCAGTTCACCTCATGATTCTGGAAGAAGTTCCAAGAAGCTCTCGGAACCAAGCTCTCTTTCAGCACGGCTTTCCACCCGCAGACGGGCGGATAGACCGAGAGGGTAAACCAGATACTCGAGAACATGCTCCGTGCATCTGTCTTGGCTCATGGTGCCAAATGGGAAGACTGTCTACCGTTTGCTGAGTTCTCATACAACAACAACAACCAATCCAGTCTTGAAATGGCTCCATTCGAGGTGCTATATGGGCGAAAGTGCCGCACCTCATTCAATTTGTCCTAATCCGGTGAAGGACTAGTTTTGGGCCAGAAGCGCTACAGGAAGCGGAGAGGAAGGTGCAGCTTGTCCAAGAAAACCTGAAGGCGGCTAAGTCCCGACAGAAGAGCTATGTGGACTCCCACCGCAAGGATGTGGAGTTCATTCCCGGAGACCAGGTGTACCTGCGCGTTACGCCTCTCAAGGGAACCAAGCGTTTCCACGTCAAGGGGAAGCTAGCCCCAAGGTTTATTGGACCCTTCAAGATCGCGGCAAGGCACGGGGAAGTGGCTTATCAGTTGGAGCTACCCCCAGAACTTTCGGGTGTGCACAACGTGTTCCACATGTCACAACTCCGGAAGTGCTTACAAGTGCCGAACCGTTCCGATCATTGCAAGGACATTGATCACCAAGCTGTTGACCGTCAACCGGACCTTACCTATCGCGAGAAGCTGATTCGCATTCTGGAGGAAGCAGAGCGTTGCACTAGAAGCCGCACCATCAAGTATTTAAAGGTTCAGTGGAGCAACCATACCGAAGCAGAAGCAACATGGGAACGTGAAGACTATCTCCGATCAGAATTTCCACAGCTATTTAACGCCTAGCTTAGGAATCTCGGGGACGAGATTCTTGTAAGAGGGATAGGTCTGTCACACCCTGTTTTTCACCACCAATGTTTTAAGTTGCAAAAATCAGGGCTTGTTAAAAGTTTTTCTAATGATGTTGTGAATGTAATGAATGCATTATATGAATGTATGCTTGTTTTTTTCTTGATCCAAACCCATGGCAAATTTATTTATTTTTAAAATGAATTTCCAAAACTCTTTTCTTTGACATCAGATCACCTCTACCTTGCTTGGGTTATGTCGGGGGGATAACCCCGGGGTAGGCTCATCAAGCGTGCTCCTTCATTTCCGGCCCAATGGACATGAAGATATGGAGATTCCCAAGGCCCAAGTCTTCTGGACGGCTAGGCATCACCTGCCGGCTGGAAGACAAGGCGGCCACCTTTCTGGCCGGCCAGGCAGCCTCTGCCGGCTGGAATGCACGCGGCCTCCCCTTCAGAGCCGGCCTGGTCCCGCCAGGCGGACTGGGGAGGAGGCGGCCACCCTCAAACAGGCTTACCAAGCAGGCTAGCCGGCTAAGGATCACCAGTCACATCAGA
Organism: Hordeum vulgare subsp. vulgare; assembly: GCF_904849725.1. Classification (NCBI taxonomy): domain Eukaryota; kingdom Viridiplantae; phylum Streptophyta; class Magnoliopsida; order Poales; family Poaceae; genus Hordeum; species Hordeum vulgare. The sequence goes on from NC_058519.1 coordinate 489,828,001, forward strand.
TCGTAGGTCAGGAAAGGACCTCACGATTAAAGGTAGCCACGCGTGAGCAAGGGTACTGGATCAAGACGCCCGGGAGGTACGAACGTCGGCGGCCACGCCGCTGACCTACCCTGGCTCTGATCCATCACCTAGCCTAATGTTAGACCGTCCCACTCCTACTCGATTACTGCACTCGGCGTGGGGAACAGTGGAGGCGGTCGTACAACTTGCCCATGAAGAATCTCGCGGGGCGACGCTTGACGTACAACGCGTGCTCGGCGTCAACCTTACGCGGGAGCCCCATTGTCAGGTAAACGAGACCATCCAGCCGGCAGGCCCCTCATCGACAAGACAAGACCCTTGTGGGCCCCTGGCCAGCCGGCGAAGCAGCCAGCCGGGTCCCACGCTTGTATCCTTTATCCATATTGTAGGCTGGCAGGTTCGTCTTTAAAACCCCCCGGCTGCCCCCCATGTAGAGAGCGGGGTAGAGACGAGCCGGCTGCTCCCCTCTTCCTCCTCCCAACACAGCTCCAGGAGCAACATTGTACTTTGTTCCCATACATAAAACACACAAGCATGATTAGGGGTATTATCTCTACGGAGAGCCCTGAACCTGGGTACATCGTGCGTCCCATGCGTGTACCAACCTCGTTCCCAGCGCCCACCTTTGTCCCTTCGGTTCTCACCGACTTTAGCCTACCTATGGCATATGTTGTGAGTATTCACCGACATTTGGCGCCCACCGTGGGGCCGATCGCGGCATCGGCTCGCTTTACGCGCTGGGCGGGGCACCGCACCTACACCACCGGATGCATCGCGTCCGGACCAGTCTGCATGCCCATGGAGCTCGCTTTCGATGAGGCGACGCCCATGATGATCGACGACCCCGTCCGCCATGCGGATTCGGACGAAGATTCTGATGACGAGGCGCTCCCTAGCGTCGTCGTCGCCGCTATGGAGAACCTCAACGTTCTCTTCAGCGACCTTCGCCTCAACGACGACCCGCGCTACCTCGACGAGGACTACGACGTGGAGGCACTCTGTGCCAGCTTTAGCAGGCTCTCTATCGCTGAGATGCCTGCCCACGACGTTTACCCTAGTAATGTCCTTATCTTCGACGGCCCTCCGCTGTCGGTAGGGTTCTTCTCCCCTTACCACGTTGCCGCCATCTCCAACACTGTGGAGGTGATGGTTATCAGCGCCGGCACTAGCGCGGCTCCCGGCAAGGCCTCCGCAGGTGCCGGCGAGCCCGCTGCGGCCGCCGCTGATACCCTTCGGGTCACCATCGCCGGCCTGAAGACACCGGTCGCCGCTTCCGCCGACCCTGCCGATGCTCGGGCCTCGCTGGAGGAGGCTCGTAGGCGTATCTTGGAGGAGGGCATTGCCGTTGCCTCGGTGAAACGTCGGTTGGAGGCTACGCACCGCGAGTAAAACTCCGCATACGGCCACACTCCGATTTCCGAGGCCCCTAGTCGGCTTGGATCGGTCCGCAGTCGCGGCCGGTTCGTTGCCGAAGTTCTAGGCGGTGATCTGCCCACCTACCAGACTCATGCGGCCAACATGCAGGCGGCGCAGGCGGCCATGGAGGAGATGGCGAGCCTGGAAGGCGAGGAGCGTGCCTTCCAGGAGAAGCGTGTCAAGGATCTCCTTGACGCCGCTAACCAGCAACACACTCGGATTGACCCTGGTCAGGCTCAATCGGAGCCCCCGGGACCGAACTCGAGGGCTCGCCGCAACCCTACCGGCCAGCACCACGCCGAAGGATCTTCCTCGCATCGCCCTTCCGGATGGAGGGGCGAGGGAAGCCAAGACCGGCGCTCGCGGCACCAGAGCGAGCACACCTCGGGTTACATCACGGAGGCGACGAGGGCGATTTGGAGTACGGGGATCTTCGCCCGTGAAGGACTCATGCCTCCGGCTCCTGAGGCGCCTCCCCTCTCGTCACCGGGGCTGGCGCCCCCGCCACCCAAGATGAGCGGGACGCTCGCCGATGCATCATCGCCCTAGCCCATGCGGCCCTCCTAGAGGAAGACGGACCCGTTGGTCTGGCGTGCTTCGGCCCCCGGATCCGAGGGGAGCCGTTCCCCCGAGGCTTCACCTTGCCTCTGGATACGCCAAAATATAACGGCACGGCCAAGCCAGAAGACTGGCTGATCGACTACACCACGACCGTGGGCATCGCGAGGGGCAACAAGCGCGTAGCGGTTTGCTACGTGCCACTCATGCTGGCCGGCTCGGCCCGGACGTGGCTTAACAGCCTCCCGGCGAGCAGCGACAACTCCTGGGTGGACTTCGAGGAGGCGTTCGTCCGCAACTTCCCCGGCACCTACAAGCGCCCTGGTCGGCCTCGCGAGCTGGCCATGTGCGTCCAGAAGGCCGACGAACCCCTCCGCGACTACATCACCCGGTGGACCGAGCTCCGCAACTCCTGTGAGGGGGTGCATGAGGTACAAGCCATACAGTACTTCATCGACGGATGCCGAGATGGCACCCTCCTCAAGCACAAGCTCATGTGCGCCGAGCCCACCTCTTTGGCGGTGCTCATGGCCAAGGCGGACAAGTACACCACAGCCGACTCCGCAATGCGCATCAAGGTGACCGCCTTGGACAAGGTTGTGCCTGCGCCGGCTACTCCCAAGCCGGCTGGGGACAACCGAGGCGGCCAGAACAACTACAAGCGCAAGGCGGATCAGATGGCCAACAACAAGCTAGTGGCCAACGTGGAGGGCAAGGCGTCGGCTTCCCAAGCCGCCCCCACGAAAGCGTCGCAATCAGGGCAACCCCAACTCGCAGCCCATGCAGTCTCTCAAGCAGCTGCTCGACGCCCCCTGCAAGATACATTCGGGGGCGACGCCGTCTACCCATACCCTTCGACAGTGCACCGTCGCACGCCGGCTGTCACAAGGGGAGGGGATGCCGGCTCCCCAGGGTGCGCACGCGGCGCCCCGTGCACGGGCTCCCCATCACGCTCCGCTTCCACCACCGCCGCCTCGCGACGACGGCCCACACCCTGACGACTACCCGCATCAAGACGGAGCGTTAGTCATCTTCACCAGTGAAGGCGACGACAAGCACAGCCCGCGCCAAAGGCGGCGCGAGGTAAACGCCACTGTCCCCCCGGTTCCCCAATACTTGCATTGGTCCGACAAACCAATTACATGGAGCCGGGTGGACCACACTGCGGTGATGCCCAACCCGGGGTCATACGCACTCGTCCTCGACCCCACGTTCGCCTCCAAGAGGCTCACGTGCCGATTCTCCCGGGTGCTGGTCGATGGCGGCAGCAGCATCAACATCCTCTACCTCGACACTCTCCGCAAGCTCGGGCTCAAGGAGACGGACGTCCTGCCAACCAACACTGTCTTCCACGGCATCATGCCTGGGCAGTCGTGCTTGCCCATCGGCAAGATCCAGCTGGACGTCCTCTTCGGCGACAAGGCCCACTTCCGCCGAGAGTCCATATGGTTCGAGGTGGTGGACCCCTGCAGCCCGTATCACGCGCTGCTGGGGAGACCGACTCTGGTCAAATTCATGGCTATCCCGCACTACGCCTACCAGAAAATGAAGATGTCGGGTCCCAAGGACATCATCACTGTTGTTGGCGACTACAAGAAGTCGCTCGAGTGTGCCCAAGATAGCAGCCGCCTCGCCGACGCCTTGGTGATTGCCGAGGAGAAGCGGAAGATCAACCGGCTCGTGGCCCAGGCTACCGAGCAGCCGACGATTCCTTCTCCTCCGTCCCAATCGGCCGGCGAGGGCTCTTTCAAGCCGGCTAAAGAGACCAAGCAGGTCCCACTCGACCCCGCCAACCCAAAGCAGTGCTTCACCATCGGGGCTAGCCTCAGCCTAAAATAGGAAGGCGAGCTCGTCGACTTCCTCCGTGAGAATTGGGAATCTTTGCATGGTCCCCCAAGGACATGCCGGGTGTTCCGAGGAAGTACGCCGAGCACAAACTTCACGTGCGACCGGATGCAAAGCCGGTGAAACAACCTTTGCGCCGCTTCGCCGAGGGGAAGCGGCGCACAATCATAGAAGAGATCACCCGGCTCCTTGCAGCCGGCTTCATCATGGAGGTTTTCCACCCGTACTGGCTGGCGAACCCAGTCCTGGTGCTGAAGAAGAACAACACATGGCGAATGTGCATCGACTACACTAGCCTGAATAAGGCCTGTTCGAAAGACCCTTTCGCGTTGCCTAGGATAGATCAAGTGATCGACACCACTGCAGGCTGCGAACTGCTGTCATTTCTGTATGCTTATTCAGGCTACCATCAAATCAAGCTGGATCCAGCTGATCGCCTGAAGACCTCCTTCATCACGCCCTTCGGGGCCTACTGCTACACCACCATGACGTTCGGTCTGAAGAACGCAGGTGCGACATTCCAACGCTGCATGCAGCAGTGCCTACTGCCATAGATTGGCAGAAACATCCACGTCTATGTGGATGACATCATCGTCAAGATGAAGCAGCACTTCAGCCTCCTCGACAACCTGCGAGAGACATTCGCCAATCTGCACGAATACAATATCCGGCTCAATCCGGAGAAGTGCGTCTTCGGGGTCCCAGGCGGCAAACTCTTGGGGTTCTTCGTATCCGCCCGCGGCATCGAAGCGAACCCTGATAAGATCAGCACCATCGAGCGGATGGTGCGGCCGGCTCGGATCCTTGACGTCCAGAAGTTCGCCGGCTGCTTGGCGTCCCTCAGCCGGTTCGTCAGCCAGCTTGGCGAGAAGGCCCTTCCACTCTACCAGCTCATGAAGAAGACGATGAAGTTCAAGTGGAACGACCAGGCGGCCGAAGCCTTCCGCGACCTCAAGTGGGTACTCTCGAGCCTGCCAATCTTGGCAGCCCCATCTGAAAGGGAACCCATACTCATATACATCGCGGCGATCATTCACGTGGTCAGCGTAGTGTTGGTAGTTCAGCGGAAAGAGGAAGCCAAGGCCCTGCCAGTGCAGCGCCCTGTCTACTACCTTAGTGAGGTCTTGTCCGCCTCTAAGCAGAACTACCCTCATTATAAAAAATGTGTTATGGTGTTTACCTTGCTGCAAAGAAATTAAAACAATATTTCCAAGAGCATGCCATCACTATGGGGAGCACTCCTCCGCTCTCAGAGATCATGGGCAACCCTGATGCCACGGGCAGAATTGCCAAATGGTCCATCGCCATGGCGGACCACGATATTCAGTACGAGCCTCACACCGCCATCAAATCACAGGTGGTGGCCGACTTCCTAGTCGACTGGGCCGAGACCCAGTTCGAGCCACCGCCTCCGGACTCCACGCATTGGCGGATGCACTTCGACGGCTTGAAGATGCGGACAGGACTGGGAGCCGGCATCATCTTGACGTCCCCGAAAGGGGACCAGCTCAAGTACGCTCTCCAGATCCATTTCGCCGCCTCCAACAACGTCGCCGAGTACGAAGCACTGGCTCACGGCCTCCGGCTTGCCAAGAAGATTGGCATCCGACGGCTCATATGCTTCGGCGATTCAGACTTGGTGGTACAGCAGGTCTCTGGCAAATGGGACGCCAGGGACGCCAACATGGCAAGCTACCGCTTCGTCATCCAGCAACTCAGCGGCCCCTTCGAGGGTTGTGAGTTCCACCATGTTACCAAGGCAGAAAATGAGGCGGCAGATACGCTGGCAAAGATCGGCTCCACGAGGCAGGCCATCCCAGCCGGCGTCTCCCTCGAGCAACTCCACAAGCCGTCTCCTGAGTCGGCATCAATCTTTCTACCGGCCGACTGTACAGTACAAGCGCCGCCGGCTCCGCCAGTTATGCCGGCTACGGACCCCATGCCAGCTGCACTGATGGCACCGGCTCCAAATACGGCACCGACTAAGTCTACGGTGCAAGCGTCGTCGGCTCCACCAACTACGCCGGCTTCGGATCCTAATCCGGCTCCATTGGTCCACCCGACTCCAACAACGACAACCCCGGCTCTGCCCGGGCTCGAATCCTCCCAGTGGGTGGACGTCCTGGAGATAGACGATGAGCCGGCTGCGGCAATAACACCAGAGACGCCATCAAGCTCGGGGGCTGCAGAAGCTCCCAACAGTCAAGAAGAAGCGGAGGAAACCCTTGTGTCGGCTCCATCATGGGCTCAGGCCATTCTGGCCTTCCTTCTTCGTGGCGAACTTCCTCAGAACGAGGCGGAGGCGAGACAGACCCAGCGCAGGTCCGCCGCCTATGCCATCATCAATCGCGAGCTGGTGCGACGCATCACGACCGATGTGTTCCAACATTGCATCGAATCAGAAAAGGGCAGGAGATTCTTAGAGACATCCACCAGGGAGAGTGTGGGCATCATGCCGCCTCCAGAACCCTGGTGGCCAAAGCATTCCGCCATGGATTCTACTGGCCCACGGCCCTCGAGGAGGCTGTGGATGTGGTGGACAAATGTGAAGGCTGCGAACGCTTCAGTGCACAAAGCCATATGCCGCCTTCAGCACTGAAAACCATTCCCTTATCAAGGCCATTCGCCGTCTGGGGACTGGACATGGTTGGGCCCTTCAAGACGGCTCGCGGAGGGATGACGCATCTTCTGGTAGCCGTCGACAAGTTCACCAAGTGGATCGAAGCCAGGCCTATCAAGAAGCTTGACGGCCCCACTGCTGTCAGGTTTATCATAGACATCTCTGTCCGATATGGCGTCCCCCATAGCATCATCACTGACAATGGCACCAACTTCGCCAAGGGCGCCCTGGCGCTCTACTGTTCCAAGGTAGGTATCCGGTTTGACCTGGCCTCAGTGGCACACCCCCAGTCAAACGACCAAGCGGAGAGGGCCAACAGCCTGATCCTAGCTTGCATCAAGCCAAGGCTGGTGGCACCACTCGTCAGGTCAGCCGACTGCTGGATCGAAGAACTTCCGGCTGTACTGTGGAGCCTCCGCACCATGCCCAACCGGTCGACCGGCTTCACTCCATTCTTTCCGGTATACGGGTCTGAGGCTATCATCCCCACGGATGTCGAATTCGACTCGCCTCGGGTCACCCTATACACAGAAACAGAGGCGAAGGAGGCCAGAGAAGACCGTGTGGATCTCCTCGAGGAAGCAAGGGACTTGGCTTTGAGCCGGACGGCCATCTACCAACAGAAGCTGAGATAGTACCACAACAAAAGGATCAGGCCCCTCTCTTTCAGGGAGGGAGACATGGTCCTCAGAAGAATCCACCGCACTGCCGGCCAGCACAAGCTCTCACCCCCCTGCGAGGGACCCTTCATCATCAGTAGGGCGTTACACAACAACGCTTACTACCTGATTGACGCCCAGAAGCCAAGGAAGCGCAAGAGAGACGACTCCGGCCAAGAAAGAGAGCGCCCATGGAACGCGGAGTTGCTTCGCCTGTTCTATCGCTAAAAGGCGGAAGACAATCAAAGGAAAGAGCATACACATGTATCTTCCTCCCTCTTCAGGGAACAAAGAAGGCAATAAAAAGGACATGCTCCATGTTTCTTTTTGTCAAGAGTTCTCACTCACGTGTACGGGCTACACAGCGTACCACCTCTTGTTGGCTTGCTTAAGCTCGGAGGCTACGCATTGCGGCCCCTTGCTAGCTTTAAACAAGCTCGGGGGCTCGCCAGCCGCTCGGACGATCAAATCCTTGTAGTCGGGCACATAGTGTACTGGCTGAATCCCGGTCCATCGCTTGAACCTGTGGGCTGGCTCCGGTCGCTTGGTTCGCGATGTGACGCCGGGTCAGGTCGAATACATGCACAGTTCGGCTATACTTGGGACGACCGGCTCGGGCCGACTCGATCATATATACGATCTCCTTCAAGACTCAAAACGGCCTCCGACTGCCGGAAACAACAAATATGGTGAAAAAAGCAGGCTCCATGCTTTATCTTGCTAAAAGAGTTTTCACTCAGTGTACGGGCTACACCGCGTACCACCTCTTGCAGGCTTGCTTAAGCTCGGAGGCTACGCAGAAAAAAGCAGGCTCCATGCTTTCTCTTGCTAAAAGAGTTTTCACTCAGTGTACGGGCTACACCGCGTACCACCTCTTGCTGGCTTGCTCAAGCTCGGAGGCTACGCAGCGCGACCGCTTGCTAGCTTTAAACAAGCTCGAGGGCTCGCTAGCCGCTCGGACGGTCAATCCTTGTAGTCAGGCACATAGTGTACCGGCTGACTCCCGATCCATTGCTTGAACCTGCGGGCTGGCTCCGGTCGCTCGGTTCGCGATGTGACGCCTGGTCAGGTCGAATACATGCACAGTCCGGCTATACTAGTGATGACCGGCTCGAGTTGGTTCATTCTAGCCGGCCTCTGATTGGCTTATGTCTTGTTCTTTACGTCTTGAGGGATTCGGATAAGAGAAGTCAACCTGGAATCAAAAGATGGGATCATAAGACAACACGCTTGGTGACGAATATAATGCTGAATATATACATTCATAAAAAGCATTGGCCCACGGCCCACGTTCGTTACATCCCGCCGGGGGTAGAACAAAAAACACAAAAGGATGCCAGTTACGGGACAGCGGCCTCAGGGATCGTCTCGGCTGCCGCTCCAGATGTGGTAGCATCGCCGCCTCTGGCTCCTCCCGAGGTGGATGCGCCGTCTCCCCCGTTACGGCCCCCGGCTCCGCTGATCCCGGAGTCGGCATACGCCCCACCGCTGGAGGCGGCTGCAGATTCCGTATCCCTGGCCGCCTCGTCGGCGCTGCCATCGACGTCGTAGGGCTGAAGGCCGTGCAGATCCTCAGCGATCACGCCGCCGTTCTCGCCCCGCTCCAAGACGAAGTCATCCCAGGCGGTGTACTCGGCGACGGCGCTGGCTCTCACCCGGAGCTCCTCCTCCATGCCTTGCAGCTCCGCCTCTGAGCCGTCGCGCTGGGCAGCCAGCTTGCCCAAGTTCAGGTTGCGATACCATGACTTGGCCAAGTGCAGGGCCATATAATCCCAGACCGCCCTGCGGAGGCTCGCCAGGCGTCCAGGCGCTCTCCACCCGTTGCGAGCCAGCGGGCAAGCCGGCTCATGGTCGTCGGCTCCACGCCCTCCGGCCATAGGGCCGCCACCATCGACGAACCTGTAACTTGGAGCTGAGTCACAAACTCGCTCAAGACGTGCAGGCGGGCCCGAAGGCCCACGCCGATCTCGTCTACACTCCAGCTGGAGGTAGTATCCACCTCCTGCCCGACCGCGCGGCGCTCCTCACGGCTCACCTCAACAGCGGTGTCGGCTGCGACCTGGGTCTCGGAGAAGAGATTTGGGGTAAAGATAGCCGGGACGTAAGAACACAACAAGAGGAGGAGACGGCGAAAAAACCAAACGCAAAACAAGGAAAGGAAACCTACGCTGGAAGGCGCCGTCGGTCTCATGAAAGACCTCGAGGACCTCGCGCTCCCGCACCTCACTCGCATGAGTGAGGCGGGCGATTTCCTCCTGGAGGGTCGCGGCGGACTCCAGCGCCTTACCCAGTTGCGCTTGTTTCTGGGTAAGGGCTGCATCCTTCGCCCTCAAGGCGGCGTCCTTGAGGTTCGCTTCCTCAAGATGGAGAGACGCGAGGCGGTCTATGTTAGCGGAGTAGGAGGCCTCCTTCTCCTACAACATGGCCTGCAGCCGCTCCAGCTCGACCCGGCCGGCCGCCTCGAGCACCTTCTTCTCCGCCCGAAGAAGGTCCAGCTGCTCTTGGAGCCGGCCGCCGGCTTCACGAAGGGCATCACGCGCCGCGGCAGCCTCGCACAGCCAAACTTCAAGCTCGGCGATCCGGCTATCAACCCCCAGGTGCTCGTCCCGAAGCTCGTTGTACGCCTGTACCTGAGCATCGTATAGAGCCTGCCAAAGGGGAGAGAAAGGGAACAAGATTAAGATTCAACCTGGTTAAAAGCATAACCAGCCCGATTCTTGGGGGCTACACCCAGTGGGTGCGCTTGCGCGCCCCCACTGAAGAAAATATGCAGAAGAAAAAGGCCTCCAAGAGATTCGGACCGGTTGGTAATCAACCCGCCCGATTCTCGGGGGCTACGCCGAGTGGGTGCGCTGTCGCGCCCCCACTGACGTCAAGAGAAGAGAAAAAAGCGCAAAGAAAAACAGGCAAGGCCTACCTGGGTGCGGGCTTCCAGGCGCTCCATGTCGCCGCGTACCAGGCGGGCCGCCTGCTCCACCTTCGTTCGGCCGCTGTCAAACAGCGTCACCAGCTCCGGCATGCAGGAAAGAACGGTGCCGGCGGGCAATCGTAGGCGGGCCGCGTTCGTCGCCCGCCATGACTTCATGGGCAGGCTCCCAGGCCGCCCCTGCCCTTGGCGCAACAGGGCCCCCCTGGCGGACGACGATGGCGCCGGCTCCTGGTGCCGGCTCGATGGCAGGCTCGGGCACCGTCCGAGCCGGCTCTACCTCCTCCGCAGGAGGTGGATGAGCCGCATACGGCGCATCCATGGTCACCCTGGAGCATCAGGGGCCGCGTCCGGCGTGGTCAGATCCAGCGCCGGTGCGTCAGGAGCCGCTTCGGCCGTGGGAGAAACCGGGATCGTCTCTAGGACCACCTGCTCCGGGGTTGCCGGTTCAGACGGCTGGGCCCCTTCGGTCCTTGGGTCCGGCCTGGAGGCGGCCTCGCTAGCTGGCTCCTCCACACAAGCATGTGTGGAGGGGTCCTGTCTAGCCTTCGCACGCTTATCCGCCGGCCTCTCTACCCGGCTGGGGCAAGGCTGGCCCACGGCTGTCTTCCCTACGGCCGTGTCCCATCGGCGCTTGGATTCTATCTCGAGCTCCCTGTCGGCAGCATCAGCTGCTGCCCAGCCGGCCCGCTCGGCTGCGGAGGCGGTGTCTTCATCCGCATCCTCTGCCTCCCTATCAAGCCAGGCTTCTCAGGAACAAAGTTCATCTCAAAATACGGAAGAGAGAAAAGGAGGAAACCATACCCGACAACTACTGGGGCCTGATTCCGGCCACCGCCACGGCGCCTCTTGGCGCCGTCTGCCCGGCTGGAGGACCCGACGCCGGTCGCTTAGAGGCCGGCCGGGAAGCTGTGGCACCCTTGCCCTTCTTCCCGGCTGCCTCGTCAGCAGCGGTCGCTCCGCCACCTTGACGCCGGTCGCGCAACGGTAGTGGGCCGGTGACCTCCTCCACCTCGTCGGAGTCTCCTTCGAAGGTTGTATCAGAGCAGAATGAGGCTTCCTCATTGTCGTCCGTCCAGTCTACTAGGGCGTGCCGCGGGTACTCACCAGACAGCTCGGTCCCTTCCGACTCCAAGGGATCTCCCGTGCCGGCGGATGAGTCCGAGCGGGGCTCCATCGCATCCTCATCCTCCATCTCGGAGGCGCCAGACGCCTCCACGTCGGGAGCAGGCTGAGGGAGGGACCCCTGCAGGGTCTGGAACATCTACAAAAAAGGAATTTAACCAAGTTCAACAAACGCCGCCGGCTCCAAAACAAAACAATTGAAAAGAAGGGAGTAAGGCTACCATCGGAGGCGGATGACCCCGGTTGAACGGGGACATCCCCCATGTTCATTCCCCACCCTCATCCATGCGGGCGGTGGATATCAGGTTAACCCTTCGCGCTACAGCGCCCGGGGTGAACCTCTTGATGGACAGCCGGCACGGATCAAGCCGGCCGCTCATCTGGCAGACCAGATGCGGCCGCCTCTGTAGAGGCAGAATCGGGCGAACCACCATGGTGGCGAGAAGGTCGCGACCGAGGAGGCCGCTCTCCCTCAAGATATTGAGGTGGGTGCGAATGAGCGCCACCTCAGGATGCGGCTTGGGAGTCTTCGCATCCCAGTTCTGCCGAGTCGGAGGGGCGATGGCGAACAGGGGCATGTTGAGGGCGTCCTGGGTCGGGTCGGTACTCCTCACGTAGAAGAACCACTTCTGCCAATGCTTGACGGAATCTTGCAAAGGCATTTGGGGGAAGCCGGAGTTCGGGCGATGATGCACCAACGCGGCCCCGCACGGCGTCATGGGACGCGGCCCCTTGAGCTTCTCCACCTCAGATTTCTCCATGGCGATGGATTGTTGATTGAAGAAGAACAAGCTCCGCCACAGATCGACGCGAGGCTCGATCCCCACGAAGCCCTCCCACAGGACCATGAAGGCGGCCAGCTGCAGTATGGCGTTTGGCACGAGATGATGCGGTTGCAGGCCGAAGAAATGGAGCCACTCGGCGAAGAAAGAACTAGCCGGGAGCCCGAAACCCCGGTAGAAATGCTCGGCGAAGACCACGACCTCTCCCGCGACAGGTGCGGGAGAGGCCTCGGAGCCAGGAAGGCGCACCGACACTTGGGAGGCCGGGGGCTGGAGTCGATGATGACGGAGCACATCGATGAGCTCCTCATCGATATTGCTGCCCAGCCAGGCCCCCTGCAACGACGCCTGCTGCGCCGACGACCTCTTCGAAGAAGATCCACCGGCCATGGTTGCGGGTGGCGAAGACTCGAAGCGGTCGACGGAGGTCTCGACGGCGAAGATGAAGAAGACGAAGGCACGAGCTCTTCTTTCTCGGGACACAAGGAGGAAGAGAGCACAGAGAGGGGTGAGAAGAGGGGGCGAATGGCCTCCTCGAAACCCTCGCGTCCCATTTAAACCCCCACGAAGCATCGTGGGGAGGGGATCCGGTGCGCGCCGGGCCCCATTAATCCCATGTATTACGGGCGGTAACGCCCCCCTAAGCCCAACCGTCGTGGAGTAAATCCGCAGAAGATCACCCGTGCGGAGGCCGAGGGGGCATCATGGCGGGACCCAAGGCCCAGACCCGGTCCCGTCAGCAGTAATCGCCATCATTACGCCAGGCGGGGCCTGGCACGTGGCGTTCTCCGGGCCAGTTACGACTGGACCGAGGCGTCGCTTCGAAGCTACCCGGCTCCGAAGCTGGTGTCCTTCACCACAAACAACCGCCAAAATATCAAGACAAACCAACAAGACGGTGAGGCCGCCCACCAGCAGGCGGTAGACCTCGCTAGCTTCGGGGACTACTGTCGGGGGGATAACCCCGGGGTAGGCTCATCAAGCCCGCTCCTTCATTTCCGGCCCAATGGACATGAAGATATGGAGATTCCCAAGGCCTAAGTCTTCTGGCCGGCTAGGCATCACCTGCCGGCTGGAAGACGAGGCGGCCACCTTTCTGGCCGGCCAGGCAGCCCCTGCCGGCTGGAATGCAGGCGGCCTTCCCTTCAGAGCCGGCCTGGTCATGCTAGCCGGACTAGGGAGGAGGCAGCCACCCTCAAGCTGACTGACCAAGAAGGCTAGCCGGCTGAGGATCACCAGTCACATCAGATCGTAGGTCAGGAAAGGACCTCACGATTAAAGGTAGCCACGCGTCAACAAAGGTACTAGATCAAGACGCCCGACAGGTACGAACGTCGGCGGCCACGCCGCTGACCTACCCTGGCTCTGATCCATCACCTAGCCTGATGTCGGACCATCCCACTCCCACTCCATTACTGCACTCGACATGGCGAACAGTGGAGGCGGTCATACAACCTGCCCATGAAGAATCTCGCGGGGCGACGCTTGATGTACAGCGCGTGCTCGGCGTCAACCTTACACGGGAGCCCCATTGGCCAGCCGGCGGGTCCCACAGGTAAACGAGACATCCAGCCGGCGGACCCCTCATCGACAAGACAAGACCCTTCTGGACCCGTGGCCAGCCGGCAAAGCAGCCAACCGGGTCCCACGCTTGTACCCTTTATCCATAGTGTAGGCCAGCGGGTTCGTCTATAAAACCCCCCGGCCGCCCCCCATGTAGAGGGGCCGATCACTTGCCAGTCATTCAACACTACACACTCACCAACCAACAGAGAGCGAGGTAGAGACGAGCCGGCTGCTCCCCTCTTCCTCCTCCCAACACAGCTCTAGGAGCAACATTGTACTCTGTTCCGATACATCAAACACACAAGCAGGATTAGGGGTATTATCTCTACGGAGAGCCCTGAACCTGGGTACATCATGCGTCCCATGCATGTACCAACCTCGTTCCGAGCGCCCACCTTTGTCCCTTCGGTTCTCACCGACTTTAGACTACCTATGGCATATGTTGTGAGTATTCACCGACAGGTTACACTACTAGCTTTTTGATGCCTAGTAGCACTCCCAACCAAAGTTGGTGATGTGAACTCAAATACTATTATTATTTGCCAAAAACATTATTTAATGATTTAAAACATTATTTTTCTATTTTAAATGCATGTGTGTTTCTAAGGCCGGGAATGATATTCCCACAAGGAAAAATGCTTCTTTGCCTTAGAAAATTCTGAGTAAAATCATGGAAACTAAGAAGGACATATAATTTCCATATACAAGATTTTCAACCCTATTTTATATTATAATTATTTGAGTAAAACCCTGAAAACCATTCCTGTCTGTTTTAACCTTTTGAGATATTTCCAAAGGAAATATTCTCAATAAAATCCCATTAAATTACAGGAGCCTCCCCAAGCCATATTTGCCGCCCCCATAAAATCTCGCCTTGATCCAAGGTGGGGAAGGTCACCAAATGAGCCTAAAACCCTCTCTGTCCAGAATAGAGTTGGAACAACTCTACATAGCAAAGTTTGTCCAATGGGGCTGAAATGTTGCAGGGGTGTTTGGCACCTCAAATGAGGACTCCACACCAAAAATGAGATTTGCTAGATTCTGTTTGGTCACACTCCCTTTGGAGAGGACAGATCTGGACACTTTGATGCATTTTCAAGTTTACAAAGCTAAACTTGTTCAATGGAGCTCAAAATTGGTGGAAACCCCTACTTTAACCCCAAGACCAAACCTGTTAAGTTGCAGTTCCAGTGGTGGAGTGGAAGCACACAAACCACTGTCGAACACCTTTTGACAGCAAGGTAAAAACCCACCTAGCCACTGTTTTACCCAATGTCAGAGCCTCAAACTTGGTGTATTAGTGCCCCAGACCAACCTAAACACCCAGTCAACTGGCCCCTCCCCAGTTCAAAGCACAAGTGAAAAGAACTCCAATTTGTGCCACAAATCAGGGCTGACAACACTAGTGAAACCTGCCCCCCTTGACCAGCCAGTGCTCTCACTAGCACACAACGGCTAAATACACTCCCAGCAACACCCATGACATGAGGGACACGTCTAAAGTGCCCCAGAGCGCGCCAGCATGCCGTGGCATGCCAAAACTGCGCTCTGGACGCGCTACAGGGAGCAACCGAGAAGGGGACGACGCTCCCGGCCGGTTCCAACCTCCCCCGAAGTGTCCAAGACCTCCCCCGACAACCACTCAGTGTAAAGCAGCTTCTAGGGACCCTCCTCCCCCACGCTAGAGCTCGGGCGACGCATGCCCGCGCGCACCCGACTCGGCCGAGCATGCACGGACGCTGCAGCTCGACCCCACGCCTTCTCCCTCTACGGCCGATGTTTTAGAGCGTCCTAAACCACGTCCGGAGACCGTGGTTTCGCAGCCAGCTCCTCACTGTGCACGCACGCGCACCGTGGTGAGTCACCGGTGCATCGAGTTCGGCTCACCGTCGCGAGCCTATAAATAGGCCTCCCCGGCACCTCAGCACCCCTCCAGCAGCCTCTGCACGACCATTAGCTCCCCTAGCCACCCAATCGAGCTCGCAGAGCCCCGGTGCTCGAGTTCGACCGAGGCCCCTCCGCCTCGGAGCTCCGATCGATCTCCGGCTACACGCCGGCTCCTGCGACACTCGACCCATCCGAGCACTCACCTCGACACCAGGATCCTTTCCCCCAACAACCCCGAGCTTTTCCGTGCGCCTAGCTACCAGTTCAACCACATCCCGAAACCCCTCCGCCACGGCCACCTCGTCGCCGGCGACTCCGAGCCTCTCCGGCGCTGTCCCGACCACCTGCAGGTAGGCGGAGGCATGCTGAACCCATCCTGCCCTTAGTTAGGCCCATGGACGACGGTAGCCTCGCCGGAGTTCGTCTCCTCCTCCCTGGCCGGAGGTAGGGGAAGAACCCGACAGGTGGGCTCCACCTGTCGGCGTCCTGGAGCTGCCCCACGCGCAGCCACAGCCGCAGGTTCAAACCTGGCGCGCGCGCGCCTGGCAGTCTGCTGGCTGGCTGGGCCGGCCTGCTTCCCAGGCCAGGCTTTGGCCTTTTTCTTTTATTTTTAAACCTGAGACTAAAATGATTTTTGTAAAAATAACTACCTAGTGGAAAAATATAATTCTTCCACTGATATTTTTTCTAAAAATGAGTAGTATTTGATTCTGCCATTGTTGATATTTTTCAAAAATAGAATCTGTTTTATAATAATATAAAGGAATTAAAAGCAATAGTTTGCCTCTATTTAGTAATTATTAAAAATGCTTAGCTAGTAAAAACTAAGAGAAAACATTTTTCAAAATAAAAACTTGAATTTAACCAAGTTTTGCAACATTTTCAAAAGTGATTTGTGATCTGTTTTTGTGTGAGCTATTTCTTATTTATTCTATTCTCGACGATAGAATTACCGAGTGATGAAGGATTCGGAGCGGAAGACCTCGAAGACCCCAGATACTTAGCTGACCAAGGCAAGCAGCCCTTTGACCATGACTTAAGCATATGAATTGATGCATGCTGGAATAGCAAGTACTTTTCCGTTGCATGTGATCATAGTGCCGGTTCATCATTGGTATGATGGTACCGAAGGCTTCTTCAAAGCACTTGCATGATGGTGATGTTATACATTTGGCTCCTCGGAGCACAAGCATGATGAGCTTGACCCTACCATCTATGAGGATAATGCTACTGTCATGTTGACTAGTAGAGTTAGAGAAGCATTGCATTGAGCTTGACGCTACCCCTTGAGGGTCATGCTAATACCATGTTGACAAGTAAAAGTATGTTATCATGAGCATGATGATGAGTTAAATCAAAGGTTTCTGAAAACCCCGTCGGGTGCCACTAATGCCCGAGGGTGATGATGAGTTGGTGGTCACTTTTGGTGAAGTGATGCACCGGTGTTTTGTGTGAGTATGATTTCAGAAATGGGATTAGATTTATGACGTGTCGACCGTCCCAACCTTGCCAGTACGACCACGTTACCCCTTTATGGGATGGGGCTTTGTTGATTACTCTGGTCGGTGCTAGCAAAGAGCCACATTACTAGTGGAGGGAGTGATTGTCGTCACTCTCGTGATGGGGTCGTGCCAGGTAGGACGACTATGCCATTATCATGAGTTCCATGCACACCGTTGGTCCCCGCATGGTTGATGCTGTCCAGAGTCGGTGCTCGTAAGACGTACAACATGTGGGCTGGGTACCAATCGAGTGGACCTCTTTGTCTAGTATCTTCAGGGGAAAGATGATGATTGGGTACTTACCTCGGGTATATGTGATATACCGCGAGTCATGGATGACACGGAAGTTTCCCGGATCTCGTGGGTCCAGCGTACTACCTCTGCAGAGTGTCAAACTATTTGAATAGTCATGTCCATGGTCAAGGACAGTTGGGTAATCCTTCTTAAACTACGTCCAGCGTTTCTGCATAAACCAAGTGTGAGTGAGTGTGTGTGTGGTGTTAAAAAGGTGTTATCATAATGATAATATGACCAAGTTCGGTGACTTGGCATATAGGGTAAACCCGGATGGTTTAGCCCTTAGTTGATACATTGAGGTTATGACAAGTCCGATGACTTGGCATATAGGGTGAACCCAGTTGGTTCAGCCCTTAGCAGATATGTTGATATTTGTAACCTGTTCTTCAAGAGTAATTCTTTAACTTGATGCATATTCATGATCATACCACCCAGATGAGTTATACTAGAAATGCATGATATTGTCATCCTTCATTTTCATTATTCATATCATGGGCTGTTTGCGAGTACATTCAAAGTACTCATTGGCTTGCCACTGGTTATATTATTGACCAGACAAGAAAGGACCGGAGTTTGGCGATGAGTACGTCTTTGGAGACGGACCTGCGATCTAGGACGCTTACAAGTCAGAATGCCTGTCGGTGTAGGCTTGATGGCATGGGCACCCGCTTAGACCTTATGAGTTTCCGCTACCCGTTGTACCCGTTTTATTTGGCCTTAGGCCCTGTTTGTGAACCTGACCCTTCGGTCATTTGATATAATATTCGGTATTTGGATGTAAGACTCTATTATGCAGTATCTGTGTTCAGTGAGCATTGATCCTTGGGATCACTGGGCACGGCGATCTCGACTTACCAGTTGGGGTCCCCACACGGAGTGAATTCTATACTTAGGTGAAGACATGTTCGCAGCTAAGTCCCCGAGTGAGAGGGTTGCTCGTCACTCGAAGTGAGTTTTGTAGTTAGGCGAAGGCTGGTTCGCGGCTAAGCATCCGAGTGAATAGGTTGCTATTCACTCAGAGAGGTTTTTAAACTTAGGCGAAAACATGTTTGCAGCTAAGCCCCCGAGTGAGAAGATTGCTCTTCACTCGTAGTGAGTTTTGTACTTAGGCGAAGACTGGTACGCGGCTAAGCATCCAAGTGAATCACTCGGACATGTTTTTTAACTTAGGCGAATATATGTTCGCAGCTAAGCGCCCGAGTGAGAGAATTTCTCGTCACTCAGATTGAGTTTTATACTTAGGGAAGACTGGTTCGCGGCTAAGCATCCGAGTGAATCACTCGGAGAGGTTTTTTAACTTTGGCGAAAATATGTTCGCAGCTAATCCCCCGAGCGAGAGGATTTCTCGTCACTCGGGGTGAGTTTTATGGTTAGGCGAAGACATGTTCACAGCTAAGCCCCCGAGTGGGAGGATTGCTCGTCACTCGGAGTGAGTTTTATACTTAGGCGAAGACTGGTTCGTAGCTAAGCCCCCGAGTGAGAGGATTGCTCGTCACTCGGAGTGAGTTTTATACTTAAGCGAAGACTGGTTCACATCTAAGCCCCCGAGTGAGAGGATTGCTCGTCACTTGGAGTGAGTTTTATACTTAGGTGAAGACTGGTTTGCAGCTAAGCCCCTGAGTTAGAGGATTTCTCATCACTCGGAGTGAGTTTTATACTTAGGCTAAGGCTGGTTTGCGGCTAAGCATCCGAGTGAATATGTTGCTATTCACTCAGAGAGGTTTTTAACTTAGGCGAAAACATTTTCGCCGCTAAGCACCCGAGTGAGAGGATTGCTCGTCACTCGAAGTATATTTTGAATGTGAAATTGCACGATCAGAATCGACAAAAACTGTAGGAATCATGACTTTGACAAGCAACATTGTTCAGAAACTCTCTTATTACATCAAACCAATCGGTTGTCAAGCATAAAAGCGTCGGAGTAGGTCTGCCTTCCAAGCACGTGGTTTGTCGATTCTCTTCTTGAGGTTGTAAAGGTGATAGGCTCCATTGTTCAGTAATTTGGTGACGATGAAAGGTCCTTCCTATGTGGGGGCAAGCTTATGAGGTCGCCGTTGATCCACTCGGAGCACCAGATCGCCTTCGTGGAACGCCCGACTCATGACATGCCTCGAATGGAAGCGACATAGATCTTGTTGGTATATTGTCGACCGAATCAAGGCGAGTTCACACTCTTCTTCTAGGAGATCTACTTCGCCCTGTCACGCCTGTTCAACCTCAGCCTTAGAATATAGATCCACATGGGGACAATTGTGAAGTAGATCACTCGGTAAGACGGCTTCAGCTCCATACACCAAGCAGAGGGTGTGCTTCTAGTCGGCCGATTGGGAGTTGTCCTCAAGCCCCACATAACAGACGGTAATTCAGATACCTAGGCTCCAGCTACATGTTCTAAGTCTCGCATGAGTCGAGGCTTCAACCCTTGAAGGATAAGGCCATTCGCCCGCTCAGCTTGTCCATTGGTTTGGAGGTGTCCGACGGACGCATAATCCACCAGGGTGCCTTGAGCAGAGCAAAAGCGTTCGAACTCTTCCGAGTCGAAGTTAGAACCATTCTATGTGATGATGCTGGGAGGAACTCCGTACCAGAATGTTATTTCCTTCATAAACTTGATTGCGGTGCGCAAGTCCAGCTTCTTTATAGGTTTGGCTTCGATCCATTTAGTGAACTTGTCGACTGCAACAAGCAGGTGTGTGTATCCACTCTAGCCTGATCGGAAAGGATCGACCATATCCAAACCCCAAACAACAAACAACCAGACGAGTGGGATAGTCTTCAAGGATGATGCAGGCTTGTGAGACAAGTTAGTGTAGAACTGACAGCCTTCACAGTGATCAACGACATCATTAGCCATCCCATTAGCGCGCGGCCAGAAGAACCCAACTTGGTATGCTTTGGCAACAATAGTCTGAGAGGACGAATGATGACCACAGGCCCCATAGTGGATTTCCTCCACGATCAGTCGGCCCTCCTCAGGGGAGATGCACTATTGAGGTACGCCAGTAACACTTTCTCTGTAAAGTTGATCGCCCATCACGGTAAAGGCCTTTGATCCGCGGACAATCTGCTTAGCTTCAGCTTCGTCTTCTCGGAGTTCTTGCCTTAGAATGTATGCAATGTATGGTATTTTCCAATCGGGCATGATCACCAGAATTTCGATGACTAAATCAACGACTACTGGAACAACAATCTCAGTCGGATTGGAGGTGTTTATCGGTTGTGGGGGCTCTTCAGTGAAAGGATCCTCTTGCACCGAAGGAGTATGTAAGTGTTCTAGGAACACATTGCTGGGGACAGGTTTGCGAGTGGACCCAATCTTGGCCAACTCATCAGCTGCATGATTTTTCAATCGGGGAACATGATGGAGTTCGAGACCCTCGAACTTCTTCTCAAGCTTCCTTACCGCATGACAATACCCAATCATGGCAGGGGCCTTGACATCCCATTCCCTCATCACTTGATTAACCACAAAATCCGAGTCGCCATATACCATCAGGCGCTTGACGCCGAGTGAGATGGTCATACGCAACCCATAGAGGAGAGCTTCATATTCAGCCTCATTGTTGTAGGAATCAAAGTGAATCTAGAGAGCATAGTTGAGCTTGTCGCCTTTTGGGGACACCAATACCACACCAGCACCAGACCCATTCAACATTTTAGAGCCATCAAAGAACATGGTCCAGTATGCCGAGTGAATTTGAGTTGGCTGCTGTTGATCCACCCACTCGGCCATGAAATCAGCAAGCGCTTGAGACCAGATAGCTTTCTTTGCTTTGAACTTGATGTCAAAGTATAACAGCCTGATGGCCCATTTAGCCACGCGACGAGATGCGTCCCGATTGTTAAGAATCTCTGACAATGGAGCATCGCTGACGACTGATACCAAATGATCTTGAAAGTAGTGCTCCACCTTCTTCGCTGACACATATATTCCATAGAGGAGCTTCTCGTAATGAAGGTACCTTTGCTTCGAAGGGGTCAACACTTCAGAAATGTAGTAGACAGGACACTGGACTTGGTAGGCATTGCCTTCCTCTTCTCGCTCGATAGTCAGAACTATCTTGATGACTTGATTAGTAGTTGCGATGTATAAGAGCAGGGGTTCTTTGCTGTGCGTATCAACAAGCATCGGCTGGGTGGAAAGCAGGGCTTTTAGCTCGACAAACGTTGCTTCTTCCTCATCATTCCACTCGAACACATCAGACTTCTTCATGAGTCAATACACAGGCAATGCCTTCTCACCGAGACGAGAAATGAACCGACTCAATGCCGCTAGGCAGCCTGTGAGCCTCTGAACATCGTGCACACGCACAAGGATTTAAATTCGGATGATGGTGCCGATCTTCTTGGGGTTGACATCGATCCCATGTTCGGAAGCGAGGAAACCGAGTAACTTGCCACCAGGAACTCAGAAAGCGCACTTAGCTGGATTCAACTTGATATCGTACTTCCACGGATTAGCCAATGTTTCTGCCAAGTCAGTGAGAAGGTCGGAACCTTTGCTGAGACTTGTATATGATATCATCCATGTAGGCCTCAACATTCTGACTGATTTGATCAAGCATGCATTTCTGGATCATACACATGAATGTAGTGCCATCATTCTTCAAACCAAAAGGCATGATGATATAGTAGAAACACCCGAAAGGGGTGATGAAGGTCGTTTTTATTTCATCTGGACCAAACAGATGAATCAGATGGTATCTAGAGTATGCATCGAGAAAGGATAAACGCTTGCACCGCGTAGTCGAGTCGACAATTTAATCCATGCACGGGAGCGGAAAGTGATCTTTTGGGCAAACCTTATTGATGTTCTTGAGATCAATACACATACGAAGGGACTTGTCCTTCTTAGGGACCATAACGACATTTGCGAGACACTCGGAGTGGTAGACCTCATGTCCGAACTTTGCCTCCAAGAGTTGAGCCACTTCCTCGCTGATTGCTTTCCGTTTCTCTGCTACAGATCAACACAAATGCTCTTTAATAGGCTTTGCTTTTGTATCCACTCTCAGTCGGTGCTCAGCCAGTTCCCTAGGTACAACCGGCATGTCAGCATGCTTCCATGCAAAGATGTCCCAGTACTCACGGAGGAACTGGATGAGCTCGACTTCCTATTTACAGTCGAGTGTTGTTGAGATGTTGGTCGGGGCAGCATTAGGATTTGTCGGGTGGATGTCTATTTTTTTGACTTCACCCGCCGATTGAAAAGCGGACTCAGAAGCAGGCTTCTTGGAGTGCATCAGGTCGGCAGGATTGGTGTTCTTCTGGTATTCCTCCAGCTCAACCACAGCCATTAGTTGATCAATGATCTTGGAGCCTTGTTGCAAGCACTCCTCGGCTCTCTGTCGATTGCCTGTGACTGTGATGACGCCCTTGGGCCCTGGCATATTCATCTTGAGATACACGTAACATGGGCATGCCATCAAACACGCATAAGCGGGGCGACCAAGGATGGCATGATAAGCACTCTGAAAATCCACAACTTCGAATGTTAATTTCTTCTTGCGAAAGTTCTTGTCTATGCCGAATACCACATCCAGCGCAATCTTGCCGAGTGACTTGGCCCTTTTCCTAGGGATGACCCCGTGGAACTGCATATTACTTTCACTCAGTCGGGACATCGGAATGCCCATTCCTTTGAGGTTGTCTCCATAAAGAATGTTCAACCCACTCCCACCATCCATCAAAACCTTGCAAAAACGAATGCGTCCCACAACTCGGTCTACAACCAAAGCTTGTCGACCAGGGGTAGCGACATGAGCAGGGTGGTCCGACTAATCGAACTTTATGGAAGTATGAGATCATTTGAGGTATGAGGGGGTGGTCGGCGCTGCCATGTTGACCTTTGTGTTTATGACCTTCAATCGACTTCTGCTCTCTACATTAGCAAAATTCATCAGGGTGGCGTTGATATCTGGAAACTCTTGTTTATCTTCTTCATACTCCTTCTCAGGAGTCTTCTCACTCGACGGATTATCTCTGAATTGTTGGACCAACAGTCCACACTGACGAGTAGTATGTTTGGGCAATATCAGATTTCCATCTTCATCTTTCTTCATGTGGATTACGCACGGTAAATCCAGAACATCTGACTTATTATTCACCTTGTTGGGGGGGAGGGAATTTCCCTTTGGGCTTTCCCTTGAACTTTCGTTGTGCCGCCAGGGCGGCTCCTTGTGCTGGAGTGGAACCACCAGCCTTGCGCCTCTGTTTTTGCTTGAAATTGCCGCCAGCATCATTGTCGACTACTTTTCCCTTACCGTTGCGGAGGCGGTCTTCTTCTTCACCATTGGCGTATCGCGCAGCAATCTCCATCATTTTGCTCATGGACATGTCACCTGTTTGACCGAACTTCAGATATAACTCTTTGTACCTGACACCAGCCTTGAAGGCACAGACTGCCTAGTGCTCAGAAACGTTTTCCACCGTGTGATGAATGGTGGTCCAATGCTACATATAATCTCCAATGACTCATTTGGCTTCTGCACACAATGCTACAACTCGGACAAACCAGCAGGGTTGTTGCACGTGCCCTGGAATGTTTTGCTGAACACTCGGGCGAGATCCTCCTAGCAATAGATGCTAGAAGGAGCTAACTGATTCAGCCACACCCTCGCCGAACCATCCAACATTAGAGACAAATGCTTCATGGCGACATTGTCGTTACCTCCGCCAATCTGCACTGCCACCCGATAGTTGTCGGCATTCTGGGAATGGGGTTACCCACACCTGCCAGCCCGTGACCTATGGCTGGCCCACTTGATCGACCACAAACCAGTAGGCTCGGCACTGCTCAAGACAAGTCCCTCGCGAGGGGCCAAGCCTCGTGAGGAGGAACGACATCAAGACCCGCAGGGGGGGGGGCTCCTCAGGACCCCTTCAAAGTGGCAGATATTCCGAGGCGAGGCACATCTTCGGGAGTCAAGGATGACGCAAGGGAAGGACATACGAGCAGCAGACATGCAGGGTGGCGTAGTTTTCCCTTTAGTGCAAAGGAGGCAAGGGCGTACCAGAAGTTCCGAAGGCATCTCAAAAAGGTTTCCTTTCCGGTGCAACAAGGCTGACCGCCCGCGAGTAGATCAGACGTCATTCTCAGGCCCGCCCCTGTAGTGCACATAGCGACTTTGCACGCGAAGACCACCTTTGGGCAGGGGAAGCATGTTCCCCTGTCCCCTTTCGAAGTTGGCCATTGTGGGATCCCTTCCCGCTGAAACGATAAGGGAAGAGGACCCATGCCGCCACTATATATAGAGGATGGGATACTTCGCAGGGGGGGTCGATTCATTCACCTACTGGCACCACGCAAGGTCACCCAGCCTCTGGAGGCGCCCAAGCGCTGTATTAGTGCATCCACCAACCTCCGCGAGAGGCAATCCACGAAAGCAGGAGTAGGGTTTTACGCGTCACAACGGCCCGAACCTGGGTAAACTGCTGTGTTCTGTGTCTCCCTCACCATCGAGTGAGTTCTTTACCTTATTCATCTATTAGTGAGTTGGGCGAACCGAAGCTGTCAAGTGGAGTCCATGTGCACCCCTGAGTTCGAATCCTTAGGGTTTTGCGGAGCCTGAAATCCGACATTTGGTGCCCCGGGTAGGGGGTGCGTGTCAGAACCTCTAAGCCAACAACAAGGGCCAGATCTCGACTCGGCGACTCCATGGCAAGTGCAACCTCCAACAATCGCCGGTCCACGGAGGTGGACGACATCCGAGGGAGCTGGGCCGCCCCCTCGGTCGCCTATTTCCTCGGCGGATCGCAGGCGCCACCTTTCGGCCGTCACGTCAAGTGTTTCGTGCAGCGGGAGGGGGGGGGGCTCGCCCAAGGCCCGAGCCCCCGGAACGCCGCGTGTGGCCAGACGTCAACATCACCTTCGGCGTCGACGATCACCCCAAGGCCACGACGGACGCCAGGACGCTCCCCATGTTGTGCACGCCGATCATATCCGACGTGGCCATGTCCAAAACGCTCATCAACGATGGCGCGTGCCTCAACGTCATCTCAGTGGAGGCCTTTGACGCGTTGTGGTTACCCCGAGAGCGGCTTGCACCCCTAAAGCCCTTCTCTGGAGTGGTCGCAGGATCCGTCACCCCTATGGGACGGATTCGCCTCCCCATCACATTCGGCAGACGCTCCAACTTCTGTACCCAGCAGATCGACTTCGACGTCGCCCACATCCACCTTCCATACAATGCAATACTTGGCTACCCCGACCTCACGCAGTTCATGGCGGTGACGCATCCGGGTTACAACGTCGTCAAGATGCCCGGGAGCGGCAGCGTGCTCACCATCGAGGGGGACATCAAGCATGCCTCTCAGGTGCTCAAGCTCTCCAACAATTTCACGGTCGTGGCGCCTGCCAACTTCAGGGGCGAGGCACGTGCCATGGAGGACCCAGGGGATGTCCACGACGTCGCGTCCGTGAAGAAGAAGCAGTTGTTCTCCCAGGACCGGGCGGAGACGAAGCAAGTTCCGGTGGATTAAGAATCTCGGCTACCACCTTCACCATTGGCGTGAACCTCCCTCAAGACCAAGAGAAGGCATTGGTGGGCTTCCTCAGGGCGAACAAGGACGTGTTCGCTTGGAGCACCTCTGACCTGGGGTGGGGGGGTCCCGAGGGACGTCATCGAGCACCGCCTCATGGTGTGCCCGAACGCGCGCCCAGTGAAGCAGAAGGCGAGGAGGCAAGCCTGCTACTGCGACAACAGACCTTCCCTGACAACGGTGCCCGGAATCCTACTGCTACGGGCTACGCCTTTAGGGACTTCCTTGGCAAATATGCAAAGGATTTCCCCGCGGCCTTGGAGCCTTGCGTTGTTGTTCCCTTGAAGAGGAAAGGGTGATGTAGCACAGTGGCGGTACGTATTTCCCTCAGTTTGAGAACCAAGGTGTCGATAAAGTGGGAGGATCACGTCGAGTCACAAGTACCTGCACAAACACAAAGAGCTTGCACCCAACGCTATTAAGGGGTTGTCAATCCCTTATAGATTGTTTGCAAAGTGAGAACTAAAAGCAAAAAGTAAACAAAGCAAAGTAAAAGTGAAAGTGGAGACGATAGTTGTGAATAGACCCGGGGGCCGTAGTGTTCGCTAGTGGCTTCTCTGATGAAAGCAAGTAGACGATGGGTGAACGAATTACTGTCGAGCAATGGATAGAACCGCGCAAAGTCGTGACGTTATCTATGGCAATGATTATATCTATAGGCATCACGTCCAAAACAAGTAGACCGATACTTTCTGCATCTACTACTATTACTCCACAAGTCGACCGCTATCCAACATGCATCTAGTGTATTAAGTTCAAGAGAACAGAGTAACACCTTAAGCAAGATGACATGATGTAGATGGACAATCTCATAACTATGATAAAATCCCATCTTGTTACCCTTGATGGCAACAACATGATGCGTGCCTTGCTGCCCCTTCTGTCACTGGGAAAGGTCACCACACGGTATGAACCCAAAACCAAGCACTTCTCCCATTGCAAGAATCATAGATCTAGTTGGCCAAACAAAACCCAAGACTTGGAGAGACTTACAAGGATATCAAATCATGCATATGATAAATCAGCAAAGACTCAAATATAATTCATAGATAATCTGATCAAAAATCCACAATTCATCGGATCTCGACAAACACACCGCCAAAGAGGATTACCTCGGATAGAACTCCATGAAGATCATGGAGAACTTTGTATTGAAGATCCAAGAGAGGGAAGAAGCCATCTAGCTACTAACTACGGACCCGTAGGTCTGAAGTGGACTACTCACGAGTCATTGGAGAGGCACATGAAGATCATGGAGGGCTTTGTATTGAAGATCCAAGATAGAGGAGAAGCCATCTAGCTAGTAACTACGGACCCGTAGGTCTAAAGTGAACTACTCACAAGTCATTGGAGGGGCGATGATGTTAATGTAGAAGCCCTCCAACTCCAAAGTCCCCTCCGGCAAGGCACCGAGAAGGGTCTCCAGATGAGATCTCGTGGAAACTGAAGCTTGCGATGGCGGAAAAATGTCTTCGTGGATGCCCTGATTTTTTCTGGGATTTTAGGGAATTTATAGGCGAAAGAGCTAGGGCAGGGGAGTTCCAGGGGGGCCACAAGCCTGGTAGCCGGCCCCCTGGTGGCGGCTACATGGCTTGTGGGCCCCCTGTGGCGCTCCTGCCTTGGCCCTCAAGTCCCCCGATCTTCTTCTGTTCTGGAAAAAATTATTTCGGGGATTTTATTCCGTTTGGACTCCGTTCCAAAATCTGATCTGAAAAGAGACAAAAACACAGAAAAAACAGGAACTGGCACTTGGCACTGGATTAATAGGTTAGTCCCAAAAAAGATATAAAAGGTACATAAAACGTCCAAAGTTGACAAGATAACAACATGAAACCATAAAAAATTATAGATACGTTTGAGACGTATCAAGCATCCCCAAGCTTAACTCGTGCTCGTCCTCGAGTAGGGAAGTGATAAAGAATAAATTTTTGATGCTTTCATGCTACCTAGCATAGATGTCCTTTATAACTCCTCTTATGTGACATGAATGTTCAGATCCATTAGATTCAAAACAGTAGTTTGCTATTGACGTGGAGACAATAATACTTCAAGCAAACGAGCAAGGGAATCATGAACTTTCAAAATAACAAGGCCAAAAGAAAGTTATCCCTACAAAATCATATAGTCTGGCTATGCTCTACCATCCTTGCACAACGAATTTAAATCATGCACAACCCTAGTATTGGCCAAGTAATTGTTTTCACACCTTTACTTACTCAAACTTTTTCAACTCTCACACAATACATGAGCGTGAGCCATGGTTTTAGCACTATAAGTGAAATGGAGTGTGGTGGAGGTTGCAAGACAGACAAGGAGAAGATGGTCACATTAACTAGGCATATCAATGAGCTATGGAGATGCTCATCAATAGATATTAATGTGAATGAGTAGGGATTGCCATACAAATGATGCATTAGAGCTAAGAGTATTGTGAAAGCTCTTAAATAAAACTAGTGGGTATGCATCGAACTTGCTTGCTCACGAAGACCTAAGGCAAATTTGAGGAAGCCTATCATTGGAATATACAAGCCAAGTTATATAATGAAAATTTCCCACTAGCTATATGGTGGTGACAAAACGAGAGACTCTCAATCATGAAGATCATGGTGCTTAATAAGCATAAGTGTGGAAGGATAGTAGCATTGTCCCTTCTCTCTTTTTCTGTCATATTTTGGTGGGCTCTTTGGCCTCTTTATATATATATATACATATATATATATATATTGGTGGGCATCTTTGGCCTCTTTTATTTCCTCACATGGGACAATGCTCCATCAATGATGATCATCACACTTACAACTCAAAACTTAGAGCAATGATGACTCTAGATGGAATGCCTTCGGTAGTGTACCGTGACAATGATCTAGCATGGCATAGACATTAATGGAAACATCATGCTAGCTATCTTACGATCATGCAATGGCAATGTAGAAGCTATGGCACATGTCATGGTAGTAGTTGCATGGCAATGTATCTCGGAATGGCTTTGAAAAAGCCACAGTAGGGAGGTATGGTGGCTGTTTTGAGGGAGGCTAATGGTGGGTTTTGTGCACCGGCGAAAGTTGCACGGCACTAAAGAAGATAGTGATGGTGGAAGGTGAAAGTGCATCTAAACCATGGACTCAACATTAGTCATGACGAACTCATATACTTGTTGCCAAAGTTTTAGTAGTAATCGAAACAAAGCATTCAACGCATACTCCTAGGGGAAGGGTTGGTAGGTATAAACCATCACGCGATCCCGACTGCCACACAAAGGAGGACAATCAATAGACTAATCATGCTCAGACTTCATCACATAGCGGTTCACCGTACGTGCATGCTACATGAATCACTAACTTCAACAAAAGTATTTCTAGATCCACAACACCATACTAACATGACTTAAATATTACCACAACCACAACTCAAAACTAATTGAGAGGAATCAAACTTCTATAACTATTCAATGCACAAGAGGGTGGACGTTTTCATATCCCTTTGGATAACTACCCCTTTTGAGACTACTATCATAGCATAGATCAACTACCAAGCCACGCGCTTCCATGCTCTAAAAGATATAAGTGAAGCACATAGAGCAAAATCAACTAGCTCAAAAGATATAAGTGAAGCACATGTGAGCTGAATTGTCTAACCAAAGGATATAAGTGAAGCTCGACAAAATCACGGTGAGTGCATGTCTCTCTCTCTAGGTGTGCAGAAAGGAAGATTCTGACACAACAAAAATTAAAGACTCCTACGATAAAATACGCTCCAAGCAAAACACATAACATGCGGTGAATAAAAAGATAGCCTCAAGTAATGTTACCGATGGATTGAAGACGAAAGAGGGGATGCCTTCCCGGGGCATCCCCAAGCTTAGGCTTTTATGGCATCCTTGAATCAACTTGGGGTGCCTTGGGCATCCCCAATCTTGAGCTCTTGCCACTCTTTATCTCTTTGTCCATAAGAAGTTCACCCAAAACTTGAAAACTTCACAACACGAAACTTAAACAGAAACTCGTGATATCATTAGTATAAGAAAGCAACCCACCACTTCCTTAGGTACTGTAGCAAACTTAAATTCTACTTATGTTGATGTTGGGTTACTGCATTTTCAATCTGCCATGGCTAATACCCCCCGATACTATCCATAGTTTCATCAAAATAAGCAACCAACTCAACAAAAACAGAATCTGTTAACAGGAGACCAGTCTGTAGCAATCTGTATACTTCGTATACTTCTGGTACTTCAAAAATTCTGAACAATTACGACAGTCTGAAGAATTTGCGTAGCAATCAGCAGCAAAAAGAATCAACTCAAAAGCTCTTAAAGAAAAAAAACTTTTTGTGATCAGAAAGTTTCTGTCTTTTCCAGCATGACCAAACGATCATCCCCAAGACTAATCATAACGGTTTCACTTGGCACAAAGGCAAAAAGAAACACAAAAAACACAATCATAACAGAATTATAAAAGTGTGGAAAACACAAAACAGAAAGAAAAAGAATAGATTCGTTGGGTTGCCTCCCAACAAGCGCTATTGTTTAACGCCCTTTGCTAGGCAAAAGGTGATGGAATCACGTATAGTCATCTTTGGTGCTCAAACCATAAGTAGCCCTCATCATAGATTCATAAGGCAATCTTATTTTCTTTCTAGGAAAATGCTCCATGACCTTCTTTAGAGGAAATTGAAATCTAATATTCCCTTCCTTCATATCGATGATAGCACCAATAGTCCTTAGGAAAGGTCTACCAAGAATAATGGGACATGAAGGATTGCAATCTATGTCAAGTACAATGAAATCCACGGGTACATAGTTCTTATTTGCAACAATAAGAACATCATCGATCCTCCCCATGGGTTTCTTGATAGTAGAATCCGAAAGATGCAAATTAAGAGAACACTCTTCAATCTCATGAAAACCAAGAATATCACATAAAGACTTTGGAATCTCGGAAACACTAGCACCCAAATCACACAAATCATTGCATTCGTAGTTTTTGATTTTAATTTTGATAGTAGGTTCCCACTCATCATGAAGTTTTCTAGGTATAGAGACTTCTAATTCGAGTTTCGCTTCTAGAGATTTCATCATAGCATCTATGATATGTGCGGTAAAGGCTTTGCTTGGGCTATAAGCACGTGGAGAGTTTGCAATGGATTGCATCAAATAAATGCATTCAAACAAGGAGCAACTATCATAATTGAATTCCTTGAAATCAAAAGTGGGAGTTTCATTACTACCCAATATTTTGATTTCTTCTACTCCACTCTCCACACCTTTATCATCAAGATAGGTGGACTCCGAATCATTGGGGCGTTTTTCAACCAAAGTGGATTCATGTCCAGCCCCTTCATCCATAGGTTTGACACCCTAAAACAAAGATTCAAGAGGAGTCACACCAAGCACTTTAAGATCTTCATGATTTGCATCACTAGAATGCACCCTTTTAAACCATTCATGCCTAGCGCGAATTTGGGCGGTTCTTTCTTTGCTCTCATTCATGGAGACATGCATAGATTTTAAAGTTTTATCCAAGTTGACCTTGGGAGGAGCACATCTAACTTTCAAAGCATCAATATCACAAGACATCCTATCAACGCTCTTAGCCAAATCGTCTATTTTGAGTAGTTTTTCCTCTATGGACGCATTGAAAATCTTTTGAGAGTTGATGAACTCTTTAATATTACTCTCTAAATCAGAGGGTAATTTGTTGTGATTTCCATAAGTGTTGTTGTAGGAATTGCCATAATTGTTAGAGGAGTTACTAGGAAAAGGCCTAGGAACATAGTTTCCTCTAAAAGCATTGTTGTTGCCAAAATTGTTCCTACCAACAAAATTAACGTCCAAACTAGCGTTGCTACTCTCAATCAAGGAAGATAGTGGAATGTCATTAGGATCTAAAGGAGCATTTCTACTAGCAACCAAATTCATCAACTCGTCCATCTTAGCACTAAGCGAGTTAATTTCTTCTATAGGGTGTACCTTTTTGCTAGCAGGTGACCTTTCAGTGTGCCACTGAGAGTAGTTGGTTATGATATTGTCTAGGAATTTTGTAGCGTATCCTAACATGATTTCCATGAATGTTCCACCTGAGGCGGAGTCCAAGATATTCCGAGAAACAAAATTCAAACCAGCGTAAAAGATTTGTATAATCATTCACAAACTCAAGCCATGAGCGGGACAATTACTAATCATTAAATTCATCCTCTCCCAAGATTGTGCAACATGTTCATGATCAAGTTGCTTGAAATTCATGATATCATTACGTAGAGAGATAATCTTAGCCGATGGAAAATACTTGGATATGTAAGCATCTTTGCACTTATCCCAAGAAACAATATTATTTTTAGGCAAAGAAGAAAACCTAGTTTTTGCGCGATCTCGCAACGAGAAAGGAAAAAGCTTCAACTTAATCACATCATTATCCACATCTCTTTTCTTTTGCATATCGCAAAGCTCATTGAAGGTATTGAGATGGGATGCGGCATCTTCACTAGGAAGGCTAGAGAATTGCTCTTTCATAACAAGATTCAGCAAGGCATTGTTGAATTCATACGATTCCGCACTAGTGGCGGGAGCAATCGGAGTACTAATAAAATCGTTATTATTGGTACTCGAGAAGTCGCAAAGTTTGGTGTTTTCAGCCATGATGACTTCAACAAATGAACAAGAGCACAAGCAAGCAAGAAAACTGGCAAAGGAAAACGGCAAAAGGCTAAAGAAAACAGCAAAGGAGAAAGGCAAATGAAAACGGCATAGGAGAAAGGAAAATGAAAACGGCAAATGTGAAGTGGGGGAGATGAAAACGAGAGGCAACTGGCAAAAAAGGTAAATGCAAGAGATGAGTTTGTGACACCTACTTGGATAGATCTTGACTTCATCTCTCCTCCCCGTGCCAGAAATAGGCGTGTTGACGGGAGATTATTCTTGTCTTGATATCCTCGGTAAGCAATCCTCCTCCCCGGCAACGGCACCAGAAATCCTTCTACTACTGCGACAACAGACCTTCCCTGACAACGGCGCCACGAATCCTGCTGCTACGGGCTACGCCTTTAGGGACTTCCTTGGCAAATATGAAAAGGATTTCCCCGCGGCCTTGGGGCCTTGCGTTGGTGTTCCCTTGAAGGGGAAAGGGTGATGTAGCACAGCGGCGGTAAGTATTTCCCTCAGTTTGAGAACCAAGGTATCGATCCAGTGGGAGGATCACGTCGAGTCACAAGTACCTGCACAAACACAAAGAGCTTGCACCCAACGCTATGAAGGGGTTGTCAATACCTTATAGATTGTTTGCAAAGTGAGAACTGAAAGCAAAAAGTAAACAAAGCAAAGTAAAAGTGAAAGTGGAGACGATAGTTGTGAATAGACCCGGGGGCCGTAGTGTTCACTAGTGGCTTCTCTCATGAAAGCAAGTAGACGGTGGGTGAACGAATTACTGTCGAGCAATTAATAGAACCGCGCAAAGTCGTGACGTTATCTATGGCAATGATTATATCTATAGGCATCACGTCCAAAACAAGTAGACCGATACTTTCTGCGTCTACTACTATTACTCCACATGTAGACCGCTATACAACATGCATCTAGTGTATTAAGTTCAAGAGAACAGAGTAACGCCTTAAGCAATATGACATGATGTAGATGGACAATCTCATATCTATGATAAAACCCCATCTTGTTACCCTTGATGGCAACAACATGATGCGTGCCTTGCTGCCCCTTCTGTCACTGGGAAAGGTCACCACACGGTATGAACCCAAAACCAAAGACTTCTCCCTTTGCAAGAATCATAGATCTAGTTGGCCAAACAAAACCCAACACTCGGAGAGACTTACAAGGATATCAAATCATGCATATAAGAAATCAGCAAAGACTCAAATGTAATTCATAGATAATGTGATCACAAATCCACAATTCATCCGATCTCGACAAACACACCGCCAAAGAGGATTACATCGGATAGAACTCCATGAAGATCATGGAGAACTTTGTATTAAAGATCCAAGAGAGAGAAGAAGCCATCTAGCTACTAACTACGGACCCGTAGGTATGAAGTGGACTACTCACGATTCATTGGAGAGGCGATGATGTTGATGTAGAAGCCCTCCAACTCCAAATTCCCCTCCGGCAGGGCACCGGGAAGGGTCTCCAGATGAGATCTCGCGGAAACGGAAGTTTGCCGCGGCGGAAAAGTGTTTTCGTGGATGCCCTGATTTTTTCTCGGATTTTAGGGAATTTATAGGCGAAAGAGCTAGGGCAGGGGAGCTCTAGGGGGGGCCACAAGCCTGGTAGCCGCCGGCCCCCCTGGTGGCGGCTATAGGGCTTGTGGGCCCCCTGTGGCGCTCGTGCCTTGGCCCTAAAGTCCCCCGCTCTTCTTCTGTTTTGGAAAAAATTATTTCGGGCATTTTATTCCGTTTGGACTCCATTCCAAAATCAGATCTGAAAACAGTCAAAAACACAGAAAAAACAGGAACTGGGACTTGGCACTGGATTAATAAGTTAGTCCCAAAAAAGATATAAAAGGTACATAAAACATCCACAGTTGACAAGATAACAGCATGAAACCATAAAAAATTATAGATACGTTTGAGACTTATCAAATCCCCGGAGTAGTAGGCGTTCATCGCTCAGGAGGTGCGCAAGCTGAAGGAGGCATGGGTCATTTGAGAGGTTCTCTACCCAGAATGGGTGGCCAACCCAGTGGTTGTTCCGAAGAAGTGCGGGAAGGAGCGCATGTGCGTCGACTTCACGAACCTCAACAAGGACTGCCCTCAGGACCCGTTTCCGCTACCACTCATCGACCATATCATGGACTCCACCACGGAGTGCGATCTCTTGTGCTTCCTGGATGCATTCTCGAGCTACCACCAGATCAAGATGGTGGTGGAGGATGTCGAGAAGACATCCTTCCTCTCTTCGTGTGGGGTATACTGCTAGGAGTGCATGCCCTTCAGGCTGTGGAACACCAGGGAAACCTTCCAGCGGCTAATGCATATCGCCACGGGACCACAACTCGGGAGGAACGTAGAGGTTACGTCGACGACAGCGTGGTCAAGTTAAGGCAGGCAAAAACTCTAGTGGAGGACCTGGAGGAGACCTTCGCCATCCTTCGGGAGGTGAACCTGAAGCTCAACCCCAAGAAGTGCGCCTTCGGGGTCCCATCGAGCAAGCTGCTCGGTTTCCTGGTATCACACTAGGGGATGGAGGCAAACCCAGTGAAGGTCAATGCCATAAACAAGATGAGCGCGCCCACAACACTCAAGGAGATGTAGAAGTTGGCGGGGTGTGTTACCTCTTTGGGTTGTTTCATCTCCAAGCTTGGCAGCGTTCCCTGCCCTTATTCAAGATCATGAAAAGAAAGGGGCCCTTCGAGTGGACCCCGGAGCCTGACGCCGCCTTCGATGATCTCAAGCGTTACATCACGAGCCCGCCGGTCATGGTGGCGCCTCACCCTCGGGAGCCTCTGCTTCTGTACCTCGCTGCCACCCCCACTCCGCCAGCGCCGCATATGTGGCAGTAAGGGAGGAGAAAACCAGGAAGTGTGCCACTTCGAGGATCCTGGGCGGGCCCCCACCCCGAAGTGTCTGGGGGCTCGCATGACTCACGAGCTCCAATTCCCCCACAAGAAGAGGAACCTGAGGCCCAGACTGCAGCATCGTACCACGAGAAGCCCAGCCCTCCCGAGGCCCGGTTCTTCCTCCGGACGATGAAACACCCCCACCTCTTGAAGTCGCTGAGGAGCATGACGCCCCGGGCAGGTGCAGCCTCATCGAGCACCCATTGTACTTCGTCAGCATAGTACCGCGGGACCCATGCTCGCGCTACCCCATGGAGCAGAAGCTCCTTCCGGCGTTACTCGTCGCCTCGCGCAAGCTGCGTCACTACTTTGAGGGATACCCGATCAAGGTCGTCTCCGCCTACCCCTTAGATAAGATCCTGCACAACCCAAACGCAGTGGGAAGGGTCGCCGAATGGAACATCGAGCTTCAGGCCTTCAACATTGAATTCAGCACGACGAAGGTCATCAAGGGAGCGACCCTGGATGACTTCGTGGTGGAGTGGACGGACGCATTGGACCGGGGGCTGGAAGGGAGCCAATCCCTTGCCTCCGGTGTGGAGGCACCCGAGGGATGGACCATGCACTTCGATGGAGCCTTCACGCGAAGAGGAGCGGGAGCTGGTGTACTGCTCACTTCCTCGATGGGAGACAAGCTTCACTACACCGTACAGTTCTCCTTCCAGCGTGGGGAGAAGGTCTCCAACAACATAGCGGAGTACGAGGGCCTCATCGTCAGCATCAAGGCGGCGGCGGCCTTGGGGGTCCGGCGCCTCACCGTGATGGGCGACTCCTAGCTTCTCATCAACTTCTCCAACAAAGAGTACATGCCCAAGGACGAGCACATGGAGGCATATCTACAAGAGGTACGTCAGATTGAGAAACGTTTTCACGGCGTGGAGCTGCAGCACGTCACGCGATGCGAGAACAAGGAGGCCGACGAGATCGCCAAAAAAGCTTCACGTCGCGAGGCTCAAGAACCAGGCGTCTTTGAGGAGCGACTCTTCAAGCCTTCCGCGACGCCGTCACCC